>NC_082719.1:18792434-19092434 GCF_030144855.1 Hypanus sabinus
CGATAAGGGTTTTTTTTTTCCTTTTTTCTTTCTTTACCAAACAGCTTCAATCTTGGTAGTGAGATTAGATTATTTTGTTTGTACAATAAAATTACCACATTTCAATATTACAATTTAAATTAACTTACATGAATACAGGCTAATGAGATTCCAAGTGTGATTCAAATATAATGTATTTGATAATATTTAATCTATTTTTATATATGTTACTGTACTCTGTATTCTTCTATACAGAAAATTAATAAAAATATTGAAAGAGAAAATGCTTATATGCATGTCTTTGTTAAGCTGGAAATTGTTACATTTACAGCTTCATAGTTGCAGAGATGGAAATAGATAAATACCAAGATATTACAAAACTTAATGTTAATATGATATTGTAGAGACTCCTTAATTTCATCAGGCAGAATTCACCCAGACTGTTGAGGGTTAAGTTTGCTGTGTATGTTACATGTTATGTTGTATATTATTATGTTTTGGGGGTGGGTTTTTCTTATCACATTGGTGACCCCAATGCTCCTCCGGACGATTCCGGAGTGATTTCACTCATTTTACAATCATGACCACAAACGCAGTTGCTCTCAAGGTTCCTGGGTTCTGGCAGGAACATGCTGTCATCTGGTTCATTCAGGCAAAGGCCCAGTTTACAGTGCAGGGAATCTCACAAGACAGCACAAAATATTACGACGACGTTGCAGTGTTAGATAACTCTATGGTGACCAGAGTGATGAGCATCCTGCAGCAACCACCAGACGTCAGCAGGTACGAGACTCTTAAGCAACTCCTTCTGGAGACCTTTAAACTTTCCAAGTCTGAGTGTGCCTGTCGGCTCCTCTCACTGCCTGGCTGAGGTGACTCCAAGCCATCGAAGTTGATGGACCACATGTTGTCCCTCCTTTGTGGACATCAGCTGTGTTTCATCTTCAGAGAGTTTTTCCTGCAACAAATAACAGGTGAGGTCCAATTGGCTCTGGGTGGCTCTCCCCTCAAAAACCTCTGGGCTCTAGTGAGAGAGACTAACAAGGTGTTTTCTGTCACCAAGAGGGCCTGTGCGACAATGGAGACAGATGTCTCCACTTGAACACGAGACATTCACCGTGGCTCCTACCCGGTTTCTAAAATGCGTGGTTTGGGACAAGAGTTAAGAAATGCTAAGCACCCTGCAGCTTCAAGGAGTTGAGAAACAGAACAGCCAGTGCCTGTTAGCTGCCATGGGTGTCAGCAGATCAGACTCTGTTTCTGAGCACCATTTCCTCTGTGACACAGGTGTTCAGGTGAGCATCCTGCCCATGTCGAAATTGGACATACAAGCTGGGGAATATGGACCGTCTCTCGAGGCTGCGAACAGCAGTGCCATCCGGACTTTTGGTGAATGTGGCATTGGGCTTCAGAGGGTAGAAGTCATGCTGGAATTTTGTGTTAGAAGTGGTGTCTACACCCCAGCTGGGGGCCGACTTCCTCTGTGGCAACAGCCTTCTTGTTTTCATCCAGAACCAGCGCCTCATCAAAGCAGAGACTTTCCACTCCCTCTCTGGCACACTCAACCCCACCGGCACTTCAAAGTCCAGCATCCTTTCCACCCCTGATGATTTCCTCCACCTCCTTGCTGAGTTCCAGGACCTGACTGAGTACACATTTTCCTCCTCCACTGCTAAATATAGGGTAGAGCACCACATCCTCACCACCGGCCACCTTTTCACCTAGGCACCACAATCCAGAAAGGGTATCTGTCGCCAAAGCTGAGTTTGACGGCATGGTGCACCTGGCATCATCAGGCAGTCCAGCAGTCTATGGGCTTCCCCTCTCCATGTCATGTGAAAGCCATGTCCATGTGGCAATTACCAACACCTCAACAACGTCACAACCCCTGACCAATAACCAAACCTGCACATCCAGCATATCTCTGCCCACCTGGAAGGGAAAGTTTTTTTCTCAAAGGTGGACCTCGTTCATGGTTTTAACCAGGTCCACCTGAGTGACATTCCTAAAACCAGCGTTATTACACCGTTTGATTTGTTTGAGTTCCTTTGAATGCCATTTGGGCTGAAGAATGCAGACCAGACCTTTCAGCATCCCATGGGCAATGTTCTCAGGGATTTGCCATTCCTGTTTGTAAACCTAGATGGCATTTTGATAGCCAGCTCTTCTAGGGGTGAACATCTCTAACACTTGAGAACCCTTTTTGAACGCCTTAGTCAACACGGTCTTATCATCAACCCGACAAAGAGCCAGTTTGGGCTGTTCACGGTCAATTTCCTCGGACACCACATCAATGTAGCAGAGGCAGTACTCCTGTCGGCTAAAGTTGAGGCCATAAAGCGCTTCCCTTGGCCAGTCACTGTTAAGGCCCTGCAGGAATTTTTGGGCATGGTGAAGTTTTATCACAGTTTTGTCCCCAAAGTGGCTCAGCTCTTGTGCCCCCTCTACAAGGCCCTTAAGGGCAGAGTGGCCAAGCATGTCATGGACTGGACATAAGAAAGTTCCAAGGTGTTCTCAGATACTAAGCAGGCATTGTGTAATGCAACACTGCTGGTGTAACTTCTCCCAGACACACTGGTTGCTCTCACCACTGATGTGTCAGATTGGATGGTGCATGAACAGTTGATCAACGCCATTTGGCAAGCTTTTTTAGCTGTCAGCTTTGCCCCTAGGAGCACAATTACAGCACATTTGACCATGAGCTTCTCAACCTGTACTTGTCAGAGCAGCATTTTTGTTTGCTCCTAGAGGGCCATCCATTTACGACTTTTGTGGATCAAAAGCCATTTGTGGATCAAAAGACATTTGCCATGACTAAGGTCTCTGACTCTTGGTCTGGTCGACAGCAGCACCATCGTTCTTTTATTTCAGAGTTCACCATGGTGATCCAGTACTTCGCGGCGAAGTGAAACCTCGTGGCTGACTGTCTGCCTTTCCTGGCCCTTCACTGGTGCTGTCCATTTGGGCGTGGACTACGCTCCGATGGTGACAGATCAGATTTTGGACCTGACCGTGCAGGTTCGACAGGGGGCGACCGCAGTGGTGCATTTTTGACGTGATCCACGGGCTTTCTCACCACCGCGCAGGCTAAAGAAGGGTGGTAGGGACTGACTGCTTGTTTGGCCATGTTAACGCGGGAAGGTGCATTGACGCGCCAAGGCTCCTTTCGCGGTCCCTGCGCGGCGTTTCGACCAGGGGAATGGGGATTTGGTTGGCCCATTAACCCCTGTCCCGTCTCCGCAGATTTACTCACCTCCTCGCAATCGTTGGTAGGACGACACGTTGGCTGGGCTGGAGGCAGTGCCTCTGTCGTCCATCTCGGCCACGGCGGTTCGCTCGGTTTGGTACCGCGTAACGTCGGATGTCTCTTCAGACCGAGGGACACAGCTTATGTCCGGGCTTTGGTGGGTGGTTGTCCGTGATCTGGGGTCAAACTGCACCGGACCATGGCTTATCACCCTCAGGCTGATGGCCTGTGTGAGCGGTTGCACCGTTCAGTGACAGCCGCTCTCCATGCATGGACAGACTGCTGTGGGTCATGTTGGACCTGAAGGCGGCCCTTCAGCCCTCTTCTGCAGAGGTCGTTTTCGAGCAATCCCTGCGGGTGCCGGGAGAGTTTCTCCCAACATCCACGGTACGCTTCACAGCGGTGGGCGGCTTCTCTGGACAGCGCCAGAACTTTCGCTCCGGTGCCCACAACGCAATATGGCCAGCCACGGTCGCGCCTCTTGCCAGGTCTCTAGGAGGTGAAATATGTGTTTATGAGTTACGGGTCCTCTGCAGCGCGTTCCACTTGTGGAAATGGGGGTTAAGTTTTTTTACACTGGACTCTGGAGATATTCCGGATAGTTTTTATGTGGATCGTCTCAAGCTTGTCCATTTTACCTGGATTCTCTAATGGAAGTGGCACAGCCCGCGCGGAGGGACCGGCCTCCCACCTCCGGACCTTCTGACATGGTTGTTCTTCCCAGGCACCTGCCCGTGAGATTTTATATATATGAGAGCAGGGATTTGGTGCTGAGGCTTTATTAGGCACTGGTGAGGTCTCACCTTGAGTATTGCGCACAGTTTTGGGCTCTTCATCCTAGAAGAGATGTGCTGGCATTGGGGAGGATCCAGAGGAGGTTCACAACAATGATTACAGGAAGGAAAGGGTTATCAGACAAGGAATATTTGATGGCTCTGGGTCTGTACTCACTGGAAATTAGAAGTATGAGGGAGGATCTCATTGAAGCCTTTTGCATGTTGAAAGGTCCAGACAGAGTAGATGTGGAAAGGATGTTTCCCATGGTGGGAGAGTCTAGGAGAATAGGGCACATCCTCAGGATAGAAGGGTGTTCATTCAAAACAGATGCAGAGAAATTGCTTTAGCAAGAGGGTGGTGAATTTGTTGCCATGAGCCACTGTAGTGGCCAGGTTGTTGGGTGTATTTAAGGCAGAGATTGATAGGTTCTTGATTGGACATGGCATCAACGGTTACAGGGAGAAGGCTGGGAAATGATGTTGAGAAGGAGAAAAAAAGGATCAGCTGTATTGAATAGCAGAGCAGACTCAATGGGCCAAATGGCCTAATTCTGCTCTTATGTCTTATGGTCTTATAAACAATGTCACCATTTGTTTGCTAGAGGAATAAAGTGTACTTAGATGTAATACAACTCTTGTCCATTTTTGCCAACCCTCCTTTTAATTGAGACCATCTCTTGTGATAATTACTTTAATCTACAGGTGCCCCCCACCCGTTTTACAGAGGTAGAGCGTTCCTATGAAACTTTTCTTAAGCCGAAATGGCGTAAAGCAAAGAACCATTAATTTATATGGGAAAATTATTTGTAAAAGCAAAAATGCTCTTTGTAATGCGAAAGCAGGATACTAATATAGGTCTCTTGTAAAAACGAAGTGGTGTAAAGTGAACATTCGTAAAGCAGGGGACACCTGTATACTGGAATATTTTCCGACATGCTGTTGAGCTGGTTTTGATTATATTTTCTGATTGCTTATATCCTACAATTTAATGCTGTTTTCCTTGCTGCCAAAGTCTTAACTGTGTCCCTTTTTTAAATTCAGATTGTTTACACAGGGACAACATTCCTTGGTTTTGTAGGTTTATGGACTGGGCAAAAACCAAATAAGTTTTCCATTACAGCAAACGAAAGAGGTGTGTTGAACTTTGTTACTCTTGTCTTGATAAACCTACTCATTAGAATTAGTGCTATGTAAACCCAATACCATAAGTTTCATCTAGTATTTGATAAATTTGACAAGTTGTTTAGAGTTATATGAATTAGCCTCAATTGCCAAGTAGATTTCATTCCATTATGCTCTAAAAGGATTTCCACTCCTCTCAGTGTGGGAGGATTTTCATTAGTTGTAACTAATAGAATTGGTCAAAATATAAAGATGGCATTATTTCCAGTTGCTACTAACAATGCTAGGTCTACACATTTCAATTCAGGTCGCAGTTGTCTTTTAAATGTAGTCATGCCAAAAGCATCAAAACAATTACATGTGTATAGTAGATATTTTTCCAACCAACTGCACTTATTTGTAGCAGGCAACTGCCAATTCTCTCTCGGTGGATATGTCCTGATTTACCACGGTTCCAAAAGGTTTTGTTAAATGTTAAGTGAATTCTGCTTTGTGTGTCTTGAGAACTTTGAGACCAAAATAGACCAGAAAGTAGTACAGTGCAGGAACAAGCTTGTTGGCCTACAAAGCGAATCTTAATCCCAGCTAATCAAATCCCATTGCCTTCACTGTCTTATAGCTCTCTTTTCCCAGCTTATTTATGTGTTTAAATGCCTCTTAAACATTACCATCATATCCGTTTCCACCATATCCCCACCATTCTTTGTATAAACTTTCCCCCTTCACCTATAAAATATGATCTCCAATATTGAACATTTCTCCCTGGAAAAAGGACTCTGACTATCTATTTCATCTCTGCTTATCTTAATTTTATTTGCTTCTATTAGGTCACCCCTCAGCTTCTAGTGCTCCATCAAAAGCAACACAAGTTTGTCCCATCTCTCCTTATAGCCAACACACACCAATCCAGGCAATATCCTATGTACATCTTCAATACCTAATCCTTCACATCCTTCCTATAATGTGTTGATTAGAACTATATATGATACTTCAAAGCAACACACACAATCTCCAGAAAGAACTCAGCAGATCAGGCAGCATCTTTGGAAACAAATATACAGTCGACATTTTGGTCTGGCACCCTTCTTCAGGACTGAAAGGAAGGGAGACGATGCCAGAATAAAAAGGCAGGGAGAAGGGAAGGTGGACCAGCTAGAAATTGATAGGTGAAACTGGGGTGGGTAGGAAAGATAAAGAGCTGGACTGGTAGGAATCTGATAGGAGAAGAGAGTGGACCATTGGAGAAATGAAAGAAAGGAATGATCCAGGGAAAATGATAGCTAGGTGAGAAGGGATAAAAGGCCAGAGTGGGAAATAGAAGAAGAGGGGAGGGGGAGGGTGTTTTTTTTACTGGATGCAGATATCAATATTTATGCCATCAGATCGGAGGCTACACAGATGGAATAGAAGGTGTTGCTGCTCCACCCTGAGGGTGGCCTCATCTTGGCACAAGAGAGGCCATGGATTGACATGTTGGAACAAGAATAGGAATCAAATTAAAATGTTTGACCATCAGGTAGTTCTGCTTTAGGTCAATGGAGAGGGGGTGCTCAAAGAAATGGTCCCCTAATTTATAATGTGGGAGAGGCAGCTGGCAGGGATAAGTGACAGGAGGGAGATTAGCATGGAAGGATGAATGGACAAGGGAATCATGGAGGGAGCAATTGATCCCTGTGGAAAGCAGGGTGGGCGAGGAGACAAAGATATGTTTAGTGATAGAATCCCTTTAGAGATGGCAGAAGTTGCAGAGAATTGGATGTGGATGCTCATGTTTATGATACCTCAAATGTGGCCTGACTAAACTTTTGCACAGATGCAACATAACTTACAGATTTTTACACTTGGTGTCCTTATTAATGAAGGCAAACATGCCAAATACCTTCTTCACTAACCTATCATACATGTTGCCACTTCTATGGCATTCTGGACTTGCACTCCAAGATCCCTCTGTACATCAGTGCTTCCATAGGTCCTGCCATTTACTGTATGATATCTGCTTTTTCCATCTATTTGAATTATATTTCAGTTCTTGGTTTTGAGTAAGTACAATATTTTACAGAACCAAGGAACAGTAATGCAGTACTTCAGTGGTTCTACTGTTATGTTTTTGCTGTTTATATTTTAATATGTCAGGTTGAATAGTCAAACAAGCCTCCTTTACATGACATTGGAGTCAGTTCTATGTAATTATTATTTCATTTCAGCTAAAGGTATGGGGTGGAATATTGCAATTGCTAGTTTTCTGAAGAGAAATCGTTCTCCCAGCTGGGTGATTAGAGATGTAAGTAATTTTCATTGACTTTATTAACAAAAAAGCCCTCATGAACAACATCATATATTTACAATAAGGCAAGTTCTTTCCTGATGTTGGTTGACAGATACTCTTCTGTGAATAACACTGACATATTGTTTGAAACTAATTTGAGGGTCTTAGCTTACCATTTCATTAGAAAGATGGTACCATTGACAGTTCAACAGTCCCTGGGTGATACACTCCCTTGGTAATACTCTGAAGCTTCAGCCAGGATTATACACTCAAACCTGCTAAGAACATTGATAATGATACCATGAGTATTTGCAACCATTGGACCTGCAACCTCAAGGACAATGAGGAAACAGTCGGGGGAGGCTTATGAGGCACTCCACGGTTGTTATGAGGCGACAGACTGGCAGGCACTCTGTGAGCCATATGGAGAGGATATTGATGGGCTCACAGAGTGCATCACTGGTTACATCAACTTCTGTGTGCACTGCAATGTTCCGGCAAGAACTGTCCTTTGTTATTCAAATAACGTGCCATAGGTAACAAAGGACATTAAGGCCATCCTGAACATTAAAAAGGTGGCATTTAGAGATGGAAATAGGGAGGAGCTGAGGACAATACAGAGGGACCTGAAAGCCAAGCTCAGGGAAGCTAAAGACAGGTATAGAAGGAAGCTTGAGTGAATCCTCCAGCAGAACAACATGAGAGAGGTCTGGAGTGGGATGAGGACCATCACTGGGTTCCAGCAAGCTAGCAACAGAGGAGCTGAAGGCAGTGTGGACAGGGCCAATAAACGAACAGGGCTGAGAGTAGCAGACACCAACAGAATCAACAAACTCATTCGTAAGGCCAGTGATGTTGTGGGGGTGGAACTAGACTCTCTGACGGTGGTGTCTGAAAAGAGGATTCTGTCCAAGTTGCATGCCATCTTTGACAATGACTCCCATCCACTCCATAATGTACTGGTCAGGCACAGGAGTACATTCAGCCAGAGTCTCATTCCACCGAGATGTAACACTGAGCATCATAGGAAGTCATTCCTGCCTGTGGCCATCAAACTTTACAACTTCTCCCTTGGAGTGTCAGACACTCTGAGCCAATAGGCTGGTCCTGGACTTATTTCCACTTGGCATGATTAACTTATTACTATTTAATTATTTATGGTTTTATATTGCTATATTTCTACACTATTCTTGGGTGGTGTGGCTGTAACAAAACCCAATTTCCCATGGGCTCAATAAAGTATTTCTGATGTCTGGATGTGTTCTTAATGAAGTCACACACAGTCAGCAAGGTGGAGTGAGGAGAGGGAATTGAACTGACAATGAGTGAAATTGACAATCTCTAAACTAATAATAAAAGATGTCTGTTTTTCTTGTTTCTTCAGACTCTTAGAGAAGCTGTGGACTTTCAAGCTGCATTACAGAAGTTGTCCTATTCTCCCATTACTGCAAATGTGTACTTCATATTAGGTGGTGTCAAGCTGAATGAAGGTGTCATTATTACAAGGGAACCTGAAAGGCCTATTGATATCTGGCCTTTGAAGTCTACTAAAGGACAGTAAGTAAAAAACGAAAATACTAAGATTCAGGCAATGTGTGGGGAGATTCTCCTTTTAGGTGGTTTATTCAGCTGAACCGCCGGCAAAGTACAATATTTACTAGAAGTAGCTGTTTGTGATTCTTCCCTAGAAATTCTTTCACAAAAGTCCAAAAGAAATAGGGCCTGTGCAATTGAAAACTGGCAAAGCTTAGAGGAATTTTGCACATATTTCCAGATAAGAATTAATTCCTGACCCTTTGGTGAGAATTTTATTTATCTTAACACCTGCTATCCACTGTAAAACTCTCCACAGCAACCACTAGCATAAGATACAAAATTAGCATGCAGTTAGATTTTCCAAGTTCACTGATCAGAAAAAAAGTATTATTTCTCACAGATCTACCAAATTTATTTGTCCTCATTTTGACTGACAGCTTGCTATTTAAAACATCACCAACCAAACTGCATTCTTTGTCCTCCATGAGACCTCTAACCTCGTTCAGATAGAGTCCCACGTGTGCATTTTCACTGTTCTAACATTATGGTGATCATGGTATTTCAGCTTGGGCTCACACCAATCTGCTGTTGATCTTTGCCATATCTCCTAGTATGCTGCTCAGGCTACAGTTAGGAGTCTATCAAGGCAGCACACTCAATTGTTCCATAAGAATTGTATTAATGGTTTGCATTTAGAGAATTTAATACCCAGATTCTGTTTCCCAGCAGATTAGTGAATAAGTTGTTTTTATTTAGATTCATCTAACTCTGAAAGCATCTCCTGGTGAAGTTATTTTTTTTCCCTCATTTACATAGATGGTACAGGGTAGCGACGAACTATGATCATTGGAGACCTCCACCTCCATGGGATGACAGAAGGTGAATGTTCCCATGTTTTCAAACCTTTAAATCATTGCACAGCTGTCTTATACAGCTTTTGCATTTACATATTTGTTTTGTTTTCTCAAGGACACCAGCCATTTGTGTTCTAAATGCTACAACACAAAAGAACATCAATCTAAATACAATTTTCAAGGTGAGTCCCAGTGGTTCCAACTCTATTTATTATTGGAGTCCAAGATGAGGTATGAATGTTAATTGTAAACATATATATCAATCAAAGGTGAAAGGAAATTAAAGCATAGGCTGGGGTGGTGACTACCAAAAGGAGTACTTGTATAAATTGTACTATTTAGATCATTTTCTCTTTGTGAACTTTTTATTACTTTTACCTTTTTGTTTTTGACCCCCCCCCCCCCAGGTACAGAAAGTTCTCTGATACCTTCCTCTGGCATTATTATTTATGATGTTGTTCAAGACAGAGACCAACTTTAGTTGTATTTGATATGTGGATGCCTCTGTCAAGACAAGCAATTATTGTCCATCTGAAAAAGTGTTAAGTTTCCCCCTTGAAGCAGTATTTGTTGACTGGTTTTTTTTTGGCCATTTTTGAAGGCAGTGATGAAATTGGCCAGAGCAGATAAGGACAGTGGATTAGCTGCCCTAACCTGATTTGGTGAACCAGTTTGGGTTTGAAAGTTCCATTGTCATTTTTGCTGCTTCCTGCTTTTTACTTCAATTTCTTTTAAACTGAACTCAAATTCTCAAACTGCCACACCTCTGGATCATTGTCTCATATTCTTAGATGGACTAGGATTCATCATCATCATTATGTGGCCTGTTGTATGATGTAGGCGATCATGGTGACCATGGTGACCATGATTGTTCTTGGCAAATTTTTCTACAGAAGTCGCTTGCCATTGCCTTCTTCTGGGCAGTGGCTTTACAAGAAAGGTGACCCCAGCCATGGTCGATAGATTCTGAGATCATCTGCCTGGTGCTACCGATCACATAACTAGCACCCGTGATCTGAACCATGTGCTCATACAGCCGTCCACCAGCTGCTCCCATGAAATCCTGTGACCCTGATCGAAGGACTAATCAGGTGCTTCACCTTACCCAAGGGTGACCTGCAAGTTAGTGGAGGGTTGGAACACCTTCTTTGGTAGAGACGTATCTCCACCCCACCACCAATCAGGGATCTGTTTATATCAATCCTACATTAATCCAATTTTATTCCCCTCAAATTCCTATCAGATCCCTCCCAGATTTTGACACTTACCTATATACAAGGGTCAACTTATAGTGGCAATTGAAACCAGTGTTTTTGATGTGGAAGGAAAGCAGAGCATCTGGAGGAAACCCATAGAGTGATGGGAACTGAACTGTGTTGGGTTTCTCCAGTGTGGAGCAGACCATGTAGTGAGCACCAGTGTAATTCAAACACTGCTTCACTTTCAAGGACTGTTGGGTCCCAGGATGATAGGAAGCAGGTGCTGTATCTTCTAAGGTTGCATAGGAAGAACAATGAGTGGCTGTTCAAGATGGAAAAATAGATTAGGGAGTCAGAAAGTGAACAATCCCTTCAGAATTCTGCAAGGAACAGAGAGGGAAGGCATGTCTGGTGGTGGAATTTTGATGTAAGTTTTTAATATTTCTTGGTTGTTGAATAGGAAGTCAAGTGGGGTGGAATTGTTATAGTATATATTAACATACATATATAAAAATATATTATATGCATCATACAGCATTGTCCAGTGACCAATCTGGACTTTGGAAGATTGAAAGGCGGGGATTTCGATCAGGTTGACTGCCCGAGTAGAAAGGGCAGCAGCAAGTGGGTCACAGCAGTGTAGTAGAGCTTTGGACAGTGACTAATCTGCATTTGTGATTGATTAACAAGAACAAGTTAATGAAAGGCAGGGGCAAGCGCAGCAGAGATCATGATGCTTTAGCTCTTTGAGGCTTAAGTCAGAGAAAAGAAAAGCTTGAGGTTAATATTTTTCTCCCTCCCTTCTTTATATCTGCGCAGTTAGGAAAGAAGAGATGCCAGGCAGGATAGAGGACTGCTGTTCTCGTGGAATGTGGGAGGACAGGGAGACATCCAGAATCCCTGACGACTATCCAGCTGCAGCTTCTAACAATCTGCATTCACAAGTTGCAGCTGGAACTGGATGAACTCTGGATCATTCAGGATGCTGAAGGGGTGACAGATAAGACATATAAGAGGTAGTTATACCCACTGTGTAGAAGACAGGACACTGTGTGACAGTCAGAAAGGGGAAGTATGGTTAAGGAGCCAGTGCAAAGTAACACTGTGGCCATCCCCATCAACAACAGGTTTATTGCTTTGGAATATGTTAGAGGGGGGGTTGTAGGCCTAACAGAGAAAAATCACAGTGGTTAGATCTCAGGCACTGAGTATGCCTCTGTGTCTCAGAAGGGAAGGGGCGGGGGAGAAGAGGTATGCTGTGGTGATAGGGGATTCATTAGGGGAACAGACAGGAGGTTCTGTGGTTAGAAGAGGATTCCTGGTTGGTATATTGCCTCCCGGGTTTTAGGGTCTGGGATATCTCAGATCAAGTCCTCAGGATTCTTAGGTGGGAAGGTGTACAGCCAGATGTAATGGTCCATGTAGGTACCAATGACATAGATAGGACAAGTAACGAGGTGTTGCATAGGGAGTTACAGAGCCTACAAAACATATTCTCCCCCCAGGAAGTTTTTGTGTTTTATTATTTTACAACATTAAATCACAGTGGGTTTAATTTGTTCTTTGTTTACACTGAACAACAGAGAAAGACGCTTCTCTGTCAAACTGAAAACAGATATCTACAAAGTGATCTAAGTTAATTACAAGTATAAAAAGTAAAGTAATTGATTGCAGAAGTATTCACCACCCCCCCCCCCCCAATATGACACACCAATCATCACTGGTACAGCCAATTTGTTTAACAATTCATGTAATTAGTTAAATGGAGCTCTGTTTTTTTAGACCTGTGGGCAGCCAAGGTGTTTCAATTGATTATAGTAAACAAACACCTGTATCTGGAAGATCCAACTGCTGGTGAGTTAGTATCCTGGCAAAAACTACATCATGAAGACAAAAAACATACCAGGCAACTCAGGGGGAAAGTTCATTGAAAAACACTAGTCAGGAAATGGATACAGGAACATTTCCAAGTCACTGAATATCCCTTGGAGTACAGTTAAGTCAGTCATCAAAAAATGGAAAGAATATGGCACAGTTGTAAGTCTGCCTAGAGCAGGCCATCCTCAAAAACTGAGTGACCATGCAAGAAGTGGACTAGTGAGGGAGGCCACCAAGAGACCCATGACAACCCTGGAGTTACAAGCTTCAGTGGCTGAGATGGGAGAGACTGCACATACAACAGATGTTACCCAGGTGCTTCACCAGTCACAGCTTTGTGGGTGAGTGGCAAAGAGAAAGCCACTGTTGAAAAAAACTCACACGAAAACTCAGCTAGTTTGCCAGAAGCATGTGAGTGACTGAAGTCAGCTGGAAGAAGGTGCTATGGTCTGATGAAACCAAAATTGAGCATTTTGGACATCAGACTAAACTTTATGCACATCATCAAAAACACATCATCCCTACCGTGAAGCAAGGTGGTGGCTGCATCATGCTGTGGGGACGCTACATTACCTCAGGCCATGGAAGAAGGTAAAATGAATGCAGCAAAATACAGGGAAATCCTGGAGGGAAACCTGATGCAGTCTGCAAGGCAGTTTTGAGGAAGTAGAGAGGCGACAGAAGAACTTAGATAGATTAGGAGAATGGGCAAAGAAATGGCCAATTGCAGTAATGCAACGGTGTGGATGCCACTGCCATAAAAACTCAAGGAAGAAGAAGGAGAAATGGCCAATGGAGTACAGAGTCAGGATGTGTATGGTCATGCACTTTGGTAGAAGAAATGAAAGGGTTGACTACCTTCTAAATTGAGAGAAAACAGAGGTACAAAAGGATTTGGGAATCTTAGAGGTGAGGCCTCACGGAGTGTTGTGAGCAGGCCTTGGGTCCCTTATCTTAGATAGGGTGTGCTTAATCTGGAGAGGATTCAAATGATTCCAGGATTGAATGACTTGTCATATGAAGAGCATTTGATGGCTCTGGGCCTATATTCACTACAGTTCTGAAGAATGAGGTGGGACCGAATTGAAGCCTATCGAATGGTGAAAGGCCTTGAAAAAGCGGATGTGGAAAGGATATTTCCCAAGACCAGGCGACACAACCTCAAAATAGTGATGTCCTTTTAGAAAGGAAATGAGGAGGAATTTTTTTTTTAACCCAGAGAGTAGTGAATCTGTGGAATTCTTTCCCACAGGAAGCTGTGGAGGCCAAGTCTTTATTGCATTTAAGGTGAGGGGTAATAGATTCTTGATTGATCAGAGCATGAAGGGATACGGGGAACAAGAATGCAGGAGATTGGGGCTGAGAGGAAAATTGGATCAGCCATGATGAAATGGGCCAAATGGCCTAATTCTGCTCTTATATCTTTTGATCTTATAGACTTATGGTAGTTCATGTTTTTTTTTGTTATGTATTGCGTTATACTGCTACCGCAAAGATAACAAATTTCACGACATATGCCAGTGATATTAAACCTGATTCTGATACCGAAAAGCAGAGGTGTGGAAAGTTTCATGTTCAGAGAAGATCCAATGGAGACTGAGGAACTGCGAGAATTAAGTGGATCTTCACAAGAGGCAGGCAGGGAGGAACCTTGTTTGAGATAGCTGAGAGAGTCTGTCAGATATTAGTCACTTGCTTATTGTTTGAGAAAGAGTCATAGAAATCTAGAAAGTGAGAGGAAAAGCCAGAAGTGATCATGTAAAAGTGAGAGTGGTGTGTGGAAACTATGAACAAAAACTATGACATTTTCGAGTTCAGCAGTAGTGCAGGAAACAACACCTACAATATATGATCAAGGATGTACAGAAAAAGTAAGTAGACATTCATTGAATGTTTCACAAGCCTGAGCTTCCAGTAGTTTTTCCTGGAATCAAGAACAACCAAACCATTGGCAAGCAATTTCACTACTAATTTCCACATCCTTTGTTTCTTTGCTGTCATGATTCAGTCAATTGCTGGACTCAGAAAATTTGATATGCAATCTCTTTCTTTGTTTTTCCATCTGAAATAAAAACAAAAAAAACTAGAAAGACTTAACAGATCAGAAAGGATCTGTGGAATGAGAAACAGAGTTAACATTTCAGATATATGACCTTTCTTCAGGGAAGCCATTCATGATGGCTCTTTGACCTGAAATGAAAAATGCTTTTTTCTCCACGGATGCTGCCTGAACTGCTGAGTATTACTCCCATTTTGGTTCATTTATAGATGAAATATACCACCAGCTTCATACTTTGTATCAAGGTTACAGCATCTGTAACATTAATTTCATAAGCATGAGAAATTCTGCAGATGCTGTAAATCCAAACTTTAGTGGGGAGAAACGAATGGACAAGGGAATCACAGACAGAGCAATCCCTGTGGAAAGCGGAGAGAGAGGCACAGGTAAAGATATGTTTGGTGGTAGGATCCACTTGAAGTTGCAGCAGAAGATGTGTTTGATGTGGAGGCTCGTGGGATGGTAGGTAAGGACCAGAGGAACTCTATCACTTAAGTCAGTTGGAAGAAGGGGTGAGCGCGGATGTTCGGGAATTGGAGGAGTTGCGCATGAGGGCAGTATCAATGGTGGAGGAAGGGAAACCCTGTCCTTTGAAGAAGGAGAACATCTCTGAAGTCCTGGAATGGAAAGCCACATCCTGGGAACAGATGTGGTGGAGACAAAGGTACTGAGAAATGGGAATAGTATTTTTACAGGCAATAGGGTTGGAAGAGATATAGTCAAAATAAGTGTGAAAATCGGTAGATTTTTAGAAGGTGTGGGTTGATGTGTCAGTCCAAGACCTGTTGTGGCACAATGAGGTCTTCTTCAGGGTGGAGGAGCAACACCTTAACATTTGGGTAGCAACCAACCTGATGGCATGAATATCGATTTCTCAATCTGGCTAAAAAAAATTCCTTCTTTCCCTCTTCTTTCATTCTCCACTCTGGTCTCTCATCTCTTCTAACCTGCCTATCACCTTTCCTTGGGTTCCCTCCTCCTTCCCTTTCTACCATGGCCCACTCTCCTCTCCTATCAGATTCCTTCTCCAGCCCTTTACCTTTCCTATCCACCTGGCTTCATCGGTCACCTTCTAGCTATCCTCCTTCTCCTTCCCCCTTCCTTCCCAGTCCTCCAGAAAGATCTCAGCCTGGAACCTTGACTGTTTGTTCATTTCTATAGATGCCATCTGACCTGTTGATTTCCTCCAGGATTTTGTGTGTGTTATATTGATTTTGTGTTTTATAATAGTGTATATTTTTATTGCAGGTTCTTTCAATCCATCCGGTGTTAAATAAGTGAGTTTTGTTCTTTAACTACACTTGACTTGGAAAATGTTGAAAGAGATGTTGCTGAATGACATTTACAACTTTGTGACAGACTTGTGCTATCCACATTGCTGAAAAATGTAACAGAAAATGTAATAAGCTCTCAAAATTGGTTAAGGTGAGTCCTCTCAAATTATTTATTTATTGGTATACTGCATGGAATAGACCCTTCCAGCCCTTCGAGCTGTGCCACCCAGCAATCCTCTGATTTAGTCCTAGCCTAATCATGGGACAACTTACAGTGACCAATTAACCTACCAACTGGTACGTCTTCAGACTGTGAGAGGAAACCAGAGTGTCTGGAGGAAGCCCAAGTGATCACAGGGAGAACGTAGAAACCCCTTACAAGCAACAGTGGGAATTGAATCTGGATCACCTATACTGTAGAGCATTGTAACCACTGTGTACTGTGACGCCCTGCCTCTCTCTTTCTCTGCCAGAATCTGTTCTTACAACACATTCATTTTCTCAGTCACACCACTTCTGCTTCTCATTCCATCTTCTTTCCTTCTACTCCTGTCCCTTGCCACATGCCAGGTTCCTGCTGTTCACATGCTGCTGCTCCTCTCTCCTTTATCCCCTGCCGCTCCTGCTGTCACACGGCTGTTGTCCTTCCCCAAAGCTCTCTGCCTTTGAGCCTTTGTGCTGTGCATTGGGAGGCATGATAGCGTAGTGGTTAGCACAATGCTTTACAGTATGAGGAACCGGGGTTCTATTCCTGCTACCGCTTGCTGGTGTGGTCACATTCTCCCCGTGACCGCGGGTGCTCCGGTTTCTTCCCACAGTCCAAAGACATTCTGGTTGGTAGGTTAATAGGTCATTGTAAATTGTCCCGCGGTAGGCTAGGATTAACTTTGGGGACTGCTTGCTGGTGTGGTTCAAATGGCAGGAATGGCCAACTCTGTACTGTATCTGAATAAATAAATAAATAAATAAATAACAAAGTGTTGTGATGAGTTACTGCCTGACTTGCACATAGGCAACAATATCCCATTCTGACCATCCGTATGGCAGTCCACCAAGCTGCTAGCAGTGAGCTGACAGTGATTTCAAGGTTGCCTGTCTTGAGTACTTGGATTTACCACCAGAGCAACCCATCCGGAGAAAGGTCTCAACCTCGAACAAGATATTCAGTAAGATATTCAGTTGGAGTAAAGATAAAGTTATAAGCAGAGGTACTTAAACCTGCATCTTTATGGCTAATCTAACTGGAGACCTCTTAACAGAAGAGATCGAAAGTTGCATTTATTGTCATACATACAAGTGCATGTGTGCACAGGTGCAATGTAAAAACTTAATTGCAGCAGCATCACAGACACACAGCATCAGATACACAATATTCACAAAAATTAAGCATAAAATTATACAGAAAGGTATACAAATAAAACAAAAACATTCGATCTTAGTGTTAAGTTTGTCATAGCCAGCTTGTCAACACTATGACCATTTTACAAAAAACATTTACAAAAGATTTTACAAAAGGTGTTCTTGTACATCAGTCAATGAAAGCAAGCATGCAGGTACAGCAGGCAGTAAAGAAAGCTAATGGCATGCTGGCCTTTATAACAAGAGGAATTGAGTATAGGTCCTTTTGCAGCTGTACAGGGCCCTGGTGAGACCCCACCTGGAGTATTGTGTGCAGTTTTGGTCTCCAAATTTGAGGAAGGACATTCTTGCTATTGAAGGAGTGCAGCGTAGGTTCACCAGGTTATTTCCCGGAATGGAGGGACTGTCATATATTGAAAGATTGGAACGACTGGGCTTGTATACACTGGAATTTAGAAGGATAAGAGGGGATCTGATTGAAACATATAAGATTATTAAGGGATTGGACACATTGGAGGCAAGAAGCATGTTCCGGCTGATGGGTGAGTCCAGAACAAGAGGCCGCAGTTTAAGAATAAGGGGTAGGCCATTTAAAGCAGAGATGCGGAAAAACTTTTTCACCCAGAGAGTGGTGGATATGTGGAATTCTCTGCCCCAGAAGGCAGTGGAAGCCAAGTCTCCAGATGCTTTCAAGAGAGAGTTAGATAGAGCTCTTATAGATAGCGGAGTCAAGGGATATGGGGAGAGGGCAGGAACGGGGTACTGATTGTGTATGATCAGCCATGATCACAGTGAATGGCGGTGCTGGCTAGAAGGGCCAAATGACCTACACCTGTACCTATTGTCTATTGTTTACAATAGGATTTTTTTGTTTTATTTGTGTACTTTTAATTTTCATTTAAAATCTTTTTTATTAATTATTATTGAAGAGTAAGAAAAAAGATACATTAAGTCTATGTCATTATGTAAATAAAGAATTAAATTTGAAAATAACTAATTAACAAAGCAAAGCAATATATCAATAATAATAAGAAAAAATAAAGTGTTGAGAAGATTTTTTTGAAAGGAAAAGAAGGGAAAAAAAGTACCCCTACTAACTAAAAAAAGCCCCTACTAACTGAAAAATAAAACAAAAACAAAAAAAAAACCCATTGGGAGCACAACCCCAGAGCTGTCAGCGTTATACATCATACAAGCTTCCAAAAAAAATCAAACCGCCAACTCAAATCCACTTAAAGAAAAATCGGAAGGAAACCATATTAATTAACTCAAATCAGATGATAATAGCGGGAAAATTAACCCCACCTTTTCTCAAAATCGAATCGAAGATCAAAAGATCGATTTCTGATTTTCTCCAAACTAAGATATAACATCACCTGAGAGAACCATTGTATCAAAGTAGGAGCAGAAGCATCTTTTCATTTCAACAAAATAGCCCTTCTGGCCAATAATGTAATAAATGCAATTGCATGTTGGTCTGATGGAGAAATACCATGAATATATTGAGGAATTATACCAAATAAAACTATCAATTTATTAGGTTGTAAATTAATTTTTAAAGCTTTAGAAATTGTAGAGAAAATAGACTTCCAAAAATGTTTCAATACAGAACACGACCAAAACATACGTGTCAATGTGGCTGTCTCAGTTTTACATCCCAGTTTTACATATCAACATTAGGAAACATTTTAGGCCATCTCTCCTTTGTCAGATAGGTAACAATGTACAATTTTAAATTGAATTAAAGAGTGATTGGCACAAATTGAAGAAGAATTGACCAACTTCAAAATCTGCAACCAATCTTTTGTTATCAGGGTCATGTTAAGCTTACCCTCCCAATCTTGCTTAATCTTAAGTGAAGGATAATTCTGCTGTTGTAACAATAAATTATAAATTTTCCCAATAAAACACTTCACTAAAGGATTCATTTTTATAATGATATCTAACAGGTCAGAATCTTATATATATGGAAAATTACTTAAGTATATTTGTAAGAAGTGTCTGACCTGAAGATATTGCAGGAAATGTGAATATGAGAGAGAGTATTTTGTTACTAACTTCTCAAAAGACATCAGTCAGCTATCTTGGAACAAATTGGTGAAGGAATAAACCCCTTTATTCCTCCAAAGAAGAAAAGTAGGATCACTTAATGAAGGTTTAAATAAATAATTTTGATAAATTAAACTAAAAAGTTTAAATTTTTTAAGATTAAAAAAATTACAAAACTGGAACCAAATTTGTATTGACTGCTTAATCACAGGATATAAATTGAAATTAGTAATTTTGGCCAGTTGTACAGGCAGAGAAGCTCCTAATAATGAGGTTAAGTGAAACTGTTTCACAGCATTCAATTCCACGGAGCTCGTTCACCTCTATCAGCCCAATCTAACCAAAAACACATATAATGTTTATTAACAACCCAATAATACATTCTCAAATTAGGCAAAGCAAGACCTCCATCTTTTTTAAAATTTTTGTAAATGATATTTAGCAATTCTTGGTCTTTAATTATTCCAAACAAAAGATGAAATAATGGAGTCAATCTGATCGAGGAACTTCTTAGTTGAAAAAAAGAATATTTTGAAATACATATAAAAATTCTGGTACAATTATCATTTTAACTGCATGAATTTGGCCAACTAACGAAAGTGTAAGTGGATTCCATCTACAAAATAATTGCTTCATAAAATCCACTAAAGGAACCAAATTAGCTTTTTCAAAATCTTCATGATTTTAGTGATAATAATACCTAAATATTTAAATGAGTCCGTAACTCTAAAAGGAATGTCATCATATATAGAAGCAGAATCATTTAGGGGAAATAATTCACTTTTATGAAGGTTTAGTTTATATCCGGAAAACTTCCCAAAATCATTTAATAGTTTCAATAAACTAGGAATAGATTCTTCAGGATTCGAAATATAAACTAAAAGATCATCAGCATAAAGGGAGATCTTATGAACAGTCCCATTTATAAGAATTCCATGACTATCTTTAGCTTAACGAAGTGCAATAGCCAAGGGTTCCAGCACCAAATTAAATAACAAAGGACTTAACGGACATCCTTGTCTTGTACCCCGTGAAAGCTGAAAAAAGATCTGCAATTGTTATTAATAACTGTAGCAATAGGGCTTTTATATATCATTCTAATTCACTTATTAAAATTAATACCAAAGCTGAATTTCTCTAAAATATTAAGTATTTCCATTCAACTCTATCAAATGCCTTTTCAACATCAAGAGAGACAACACATTGAGGAGCTTTAGAAAAGGATGAATATATAACATTTAACAGTCTCTGAACATTAGAAAAGGAGTAACGGCTCTTTACAAAACCTGTTTGATCTTGAGAAATAATTTCAGCAAAAATATTCTCCAACCAATTAGTCATTATTTTTGAGAGAATTTTAGCATCCACGTTTAATAATGAAATAGGTCTGTATGAAGCGCTGTCATTAGAATCTTTATCTTTCTTAAGAATTAAAGAAATAGAAGTTTCATAAAATGTGGGCAGTAACTCTCCTATCAAAAAAGAATCTTTAAGTATTTCCAACATATATGAAGAGAGTAATTTTTCAAATTTTTTATTAAATTCTACAGAATAACCATCCAGTCCAGGAGCTTTACCAGACTGCATTGAAAAAATAGCTTTCTGAATTTTGCTTTCAGTAATAGGAGCATCAAGAGTTTGTTGATCTTCAACAGAAATTTGAGGAAAATCAATCTTTTGCAAAAAGGCATTCATTTTGAAGAATCATCTGGAAACTGAGATTTATAAAGTTCCATATAAAAGTCTTGAAAAATTTTATTAATATCTTCATAATTGCATGCTAAACTACCACCTCCCCTACAATTTTTAAAAATTTGTCTTTTAGCTCTAGCTGCTTTTAATTGAGGTACTAATAGCTTATTATTTTTATCTCCAAACACATAAAATTGACTTTTCAATTTAAGCAAATTACTTTCAATAGGATAAGTTAAAAATAAGTTATATTGTGATTGGAGTTCAACTCTTTGTTTAAATAAATCAATGTTAGGAGAGACTGCATAAATATTATCCCAGTCTTTAATTTGTTTGGAAATCTTATCTAACTCTTGTTTTTGTCTGTTTCTTAAGCTTAGCTGAATAGGAAATTATCTGACCGCACAGATATTCTTTAAATGTGTCCCATATAATCAATTTCGATACATCTCCCATATGGTTAAAAAGGAAAAAATCATTTATCTGAGTCTCAATAAATTTGACAAAGTCCAGGCTTTGTAATAAATTTTCTGGAAAACGCCAGGGCAAATTTGCAATTGCAACATCATTCAATTCAAAAGCTAAACTTAAAGTTGCATGATCCGAAAAAGCTATAGCATCATATTCACATTTCTGGACTTTGGGCAAAAATCGGGGATCAACTATAAAGTAATCGATTCTCGAATATTTTTTGTGAACGTGTGAAAAAAAGAATAATCTCTATCATTAGGATGTAAATGTCTCCAAATTTCAACCAGGCCAAAATCAATTAGAAAAGAGATAATATGTGATGCAGAAGAACTCAGAAATCACTAATTGGTTGAACTCTTGTCAATCAAAGGGTTTAAACAATAGTTAAAATCACCACCCATTAACAACATATATTTATTTAAGTCTGGCAATAAAGCAAGTGCATTTTTAAAAAAAAGAAAGATCATCTATATTAGGTCCATATTGTTAACCAGAACAATTTTTCTATTACAAATTATTCCCTTAACAATTAAAAATCTGCCATTAATATCTGACACAATATCTTCTTGGATAAATAAAATATTAGATTTAATAAAAATAGGAGCTCCCTTTGTTTTATTTTGACAAGTAGCATGGAATTAAAGGCCCTTCCACATTTTAAAACATCTATTTTGATCACCCATTTTGATATGTGTTTCTTGAACAAAAATTAAATCAGGTTGGAATCTATTAATGACTTTAAAGGTCTTCTTTCACTTAATAGGATGATTCCAACCACATACATTCCAACTTATAACATTTGTCTGTTTAATTGTCGTAAAAAAATTTACTTAATATATAAATGAACACTAGTGCAGGCTAACCAAAACTGGTGGTGATAAGTACAACCATACACAAAATATGCAAGCTCCGGAACTCCGTAATGGGAAAAAAATACCAAAAAGAAAACTAAAATTAATCTTACAATTAATCCTGTAAATCAAAACTAACCTCAATCCTCCCACCACCCCAAAAAGCCGAAATGCCTCCCCATAAAATAAAAAAAGAGAGACACCACGAGCTGCCTATTTTATAATAGTGGTTTTAAAAAGCTTTCCTTAATTCCTCCCACCAGTTACAAAAAAAGACAACATACGGCCCTAAAATAGAAAAGCCCTACAAAGGAAAAAAAAACATTTTGCTAAATATAAAAAGCCTAACACTACAAAGCAACATAGCACCATATCAAGTCATGTTAACTGGTTCTTCTGCCCACTTACAGGCCTTACTTCTAACTGATATATATGCAATTTAATTATCAACTTTAATGCCTTCCATTACTTTACAGAGTATTATTGTACTGAAACAATGGACACTGGTAATGCTAGGTAATCATTAAAACATGGAATAGATTCCCAGCTGAAATGGTTAATTCAAGAGGATACAATTTTGCAGTGATCAAAAGAAAGTATAGGGATCTCAGAAATATTTTTTTCATAGACTAGTGGGTATGTGGAGAGATTTACCATGGGTAGTCATAGAGGCAGACACAACAAGGACATTCAAGAAGCTCCTAAATAGACCTGATAGTGAAAGACAAATAGAATTCTCTAGAGGACAGAAGCATTAAATTAATCATGAAATAAATTGAAAGGTAAGCAGAACAATATGGGCCAAAAGGCCAGCACTGTTCCATTTTTCTTTACAACATCCAGCTCCCCATATCCAACATAAGAGTTCAGAGAAAGAAGTGTTTACACTTAATCCTTAAAAACACACTGGGGAATGCAAAACAATCTCCAAGGAAGCCAAAGCTAAACATTAAACAAAGAAAAAGTACCTATGTAAACTCTAGTGAAGAAAATCTCTAGTGTCATTTGACTGACACGCCCAATGAAAAACTTTTTTTTAGTAAAAACTAATTATCTATCGACTAAGCCCTCCCAACTATATATATAAGAAAAAAAACCTTATGAACTATGGAAACTATCACTTAATTAATAAAAAAGGAGAATAAAACAAATAATAAAACAGATAATCAAACAGTCTATCCATTGTCTTAATTCACTCAGTAGACCAAACAGATTTCAAAAAGTCATTCATCATTCACATCCAAAGGTTCACATCTTCTTTAAATGGTCGATCAATCAAAGGACATCTTAAGCAAATCAAAAATATTCAAAGCTTATCTTCTTTTCAAAAGAAAGATTATTCAGCAGACCTAAAACCATTCAAACCTCAGCTACAACCAGAATAGATTTAACATAGTCCAACGCCTCTTTGGAGTCCAGAAAAACACGTGGAGTCGAATCTTTGGGAAATAATTTTAATCAGGCTGGATACTGAAGTAATGGGAATAATCCCTTATCATTGGCTATCTTCATGGTTGGAACAAAATTAGACTGCAAAGCCATAACCCCCCCCCCCCCCCATGGATAATCTTCCTAAAGGCGAAGCTCGGATCCTTTAAATTTAAAAACTTTTTGTTTCCTTGCATATTTTATGATTCGGTCTTTAACTTTAAAATGAAGAAAAGAGACCAAAGCTGACCTTGGCCTGTCTTGGCGAGGTGTTGCAGTAAAAATTCTATGCACCCTTTCAATGTCAGGAGGTTGAGATAAAATATCCGGAAACAGAGATTGAAACAGATTAGCAAAATAGTCTAATAAATCTCCAGCAACACACACAAAATGCAGGTGGAACGCAGCAGGCCAGGTAGCATCTATAGGGAGAAGCGCTGTCGACGGTTTGGGCTGAGACCCTTCGTCAGGACCGAAACGTCGACAATGCTTCTCCCTATAGATGCTGCCCGGCCTGCTGCGTTCCACCAGCATTTTGTGTGTGTTGCTTGAATTTCTAGCATCTGCAGATTTCCTCGTGTTTGCCTAATAAATCTCCAGTCTCAGATCCTTCCGTCTCCCCGTATACATCTTTGTATAATTCTAATCCATCTTACCTATGCAATATCTATATCCCCCATCTACCTCATATTCATGTACCTATAGAAACATAGAAAATTGACAACACAATACAGGCTTTTCGGCCCACAAAGCTATGCCTAATGTGCCTAATGCCTTAGAACTACCTAGGCTTACCCATAGCCCTCTATTTTTCTAAACTCCATAATATTTATCTATCTAAACGTTTCTCAAAAGCCTCTAATGTGTTTGCCTCTACCACCATACCAGACATCCTGAGTAAAAAACTTACTCCTCACATCCTTTCAAAGGTTCAAAATCAAGTTTAATGTCGGAGAAATATGTACAATATACATCCTGAAATGCTTTTTCTTTGCAAAACATCCATGAAAACAGTGGTGAATAAACATGAGAACCCCATAAGTCCCCCCCCAGCTCCTCCCCCGTGCATAAGCGGCAGCGAGCAACAATTCCCCCTCCCCCCCACCAGCAAAAATAAATGCGCATCAGTACAATCACTGAGCCCAACTGTGTGCTAAGCAGTAGCAAGGACACAGACCGAAGTTACCCCAAAAGCTTCACATTTCATCTGAAATTCGATAACCCACAGGGTCTCTCTCTCCCTGGCAAGGGAGAGGGAGGTCCCCCCCATTTTCGCAGCAAATGGGAGACATAACAACAACCCACTCATTTATGATGTTAGAAGTCTGTTTCATTGTTTTTCTCGAGCTCTTTGTCCAAAGGTTGCAAAGACCTCGGGTCTTCAGGCCCACAGTGAAACATTTTCCGGCCTCCCCAACGACACACAAGTCTGCAGCCATGACACCGACCCTCAATTCCCCCATCTCCAGAGCCCTGAGATCTTAGGCTTCTGAACATGATTGAGGCTCTCAGGCCAAGCACTTGGCATATTGAATAATGGCCAGTCATGGCACCCCGAGAACAGGTCCCATTCCCGCAAAGAACCGAAACCCATGTGTAATTCCAGGTCAGGGTCTTCAAAAGAACCCTGAAAGGAAAAAAATAAAAGATATTGAAGGTAGAAATAGAGCTGATTCCAAAGATGCAAGCAAAGGAGTCGCCGTTAGGCACCATCATCCCTCCTAAGGTCCACACCTACCCTCTCTCACCTCCAATGCATGCCCTCTGGTCTTAGACATTTTTACCCTGGGAAAATCAATTACTTCCATTCATTGTGGTGTAGCGTCTTCAAACCTCCAAAACAAAGTAATTCAATTATGTACAAACTTGATGTTTAGAATAATTAGAATAATTTCTTAGATGAAGAGTAACACACACAAAATGCTGGAGGAATTCAGCAGGCCAGGCAGCATCTTTGGACAACAAGTACAGTTGACATTTCAATAGACAATAGACAATAGGTGCAGAAGTAGACCATTCGGCCCTTTGAGCCTGCACCGCCATTTCGAGATCATGGCTGATCAATTACTATCAATACCCTTGTTCCTGCCTTGTCCCCATATCCCTTGATTCCCCTATCCATAAGATACCTATCTAGCTCCTTCTTGAAAGCATCCAGAGAATTGGCCTCCACTACCTTCTGAGGCAGTGCATTCCAGACCCCCACAACTCTCTGGGAGAAGAGTTGTTCGGGCCAAGACCCTTCGGCAGGACAGGATGGAAAACAGATGAGTAGGTTTAAAGGGTGGGTGGTAGGAGAGTGAGGGGAGAGAGAAACAAATAGGTGAAACCGGGAGGGGGAGAGATGAAGTAAAGAGCTGGGAGGTTGATTAGGAAGGGGTGGAGGAGACAGATAGGAGAGGGCAGAGGCCACGGTAGTAAGAAAAGGGGGGAGAAACACTAGGGGCAAGTGATGGGCAATTCAGAGATAAGGCAAGAGAGGGAAATGGAGGAGGGGAGGCATTACCAGAAGTTCGAGAAATTGATGATTATGCCATCAGGTTGGAGGCTACCCAGATGGAATATAAGGTGTTGTTCCTCCAACTTGAATGTGGCCTCATCACGACAGTAGAGGAGCCATGAAATGACATGGAATTAAAATGGATAGCCACTGGGAGATCCCGCTGCTTCTGGCAGATGGAGTGTAGATGCTTGGCAAAGCAGTCTCCCAATCTACGTCACCGATCTACAGGAGGCCACAGCGGGAGCACCGGACGCAGTATATGATTCTATTAGACTCACAGGTGAAGTGTTGCCTCACCTGGAAGGACCATTTGGGGTCCTGAATGGTAGTGAGGAAAGAGGTACAGGAACAGGTATAGCACTTGTTCCGCTTGCAAGTATAAGTGCTAGGAGGGAGATCAGTGGGGAGGGACAAATGGACAAGTCGCGTAGGGAGTGATCCCTGTGGAAAGCAACATGTGGGTGGAGGGAAAGATGTGCTTGATGGTGGGATCCTGTTGGAGATGGCACAAAATGTGGACTGTACTTTTTTTTCCCCAAAGATGCTGCCTGGTCTGCTGAGTTGCTCTAGCATTTTGTATGTTGCTCCAGCACTTTGATATCCAGCATCCGCAGATTTTCTCTTGGTTGTTCTTAGATGAAGAATTCAACTAGTGTTTCACAATAAACTGATTATTGTATCTGTGAAATCTAGATTGTAATTATTTAGTAAGTTCAAATAATGATGATATCACTGGTAATCTTTTTAAAAATGACTCAAATTCCAGGCGTACAATCTATACAACTTTAATATGTGCTGCACAGCCCAAGGACTATAAGACAGTGATTTGGAAACAACCTGAGCAGAATAATTGGAATTTTGTAAGTAAAATTGAGGTGTAATGTTAATTTGCATATTCTCTTGTATATGTTTTGCATATTAATATTCATATTTGATTGATAGACTGCAATCAATGAACAAAATGAAGATAGCACTGCTGGCCCAAATTAGGACAAAAGACTGCCGAGGAATATCAAGATGGTCTTTGTCAAAAAGTCTGCTTAATGTGATTTTCTTTGGATAATGTTGCTTTTGCATTCCATATCCATGCCTTTGGGATTACCCTGCTCAGTACCAAATGTTTAACCAGGCTTATCAGTTGGAAATCAGCTCATCTGCTTATTAATTTTTAAGAGATTTCTGCTCACTTTAATTATGTAAACAAAGTATTCTAAAATGACATTTTTTCTCTAATTAACAGATGTTCACAGAGGCAGATTTGGAATTAAAATATTAATACTGCCAGATTACTAGTATTGACAGTAATTCACAGAATTACCAAAGCCAGATCAGCTGGAAGATACATTGTTTCAATGAACAATTTTATTAAATGTGAGCATCTAAAGGATGTGTAGTAAACTATGAAAAGAATTCAGTTTCTGCAATGTCCACAGTAATATTTAGGTGATAACTTTCAGTTCACTAAAAACAAGCTGTAAAACTGAAAAGTTTGACAGAGAAGTAGCAGACACATAATAGCAAACAAAATGTCACTTTTTCTAAAATATCTATCTTTTTGTAGAGAAGTTTGATTATCCATCATGTGGTAACTTGGACAGGTGCCAGGTTCCAGCCACTCCCTTGCCAATATCCTGCCATTCCTTAAGCTCCATGGATTGGGACACACATTTGGAGGTGTCCTGTCTTCAACACCTCAGTGTTATTTCTTCACTGGCTTGGTTGCTTCCATGACACTGCCCAGTGTTGGCTTAGGTAATCCCTCTGATCTGTCCAACAGCCCAAAGCTGGCTGAATAGCTGGTTACTGAAATTTGACTGCATGAAAGAACAAACATTCCATAGCACTACTGGGATATGTACATGCTGAACATGATTTGCTGGCAGCCATAGGCTTATCACACAAACCAGTCAGAATTCTTTCAGCCTAGCTGATCTGTATGATTTATGATCCAAAGACCACTTTTAAGGTGTAGTCTATACTTTGGCAGTGCATTTGTAACTATTGATGACCAAGAATGGGGTCAACTAGACAAAAGGATCATGAACTTACCATGCACAACAATGGCACTTGAAAGACATGTAAGGTGAGCAGCTTTAACCTACTATTGCCTGAACAAATCACAATTGTGGTGTTCTGTTTCTGATCAACTTGATTCAAATGCCATTGAATGCAGTGAACACAGCACAACCTTTCCTCAATGATTGCTTCATAGTTGTAAAGGCAACGGACTGGAACATCAGAATTATCCATTTCTTAGCGGTCCTGTTCAAGGACCGTGGTATTTGCTTGCAAATATGAGCACCCAGGATTGTGACATTTTCAAACCAGCCAGTAGCTATTCCCAATTTCCTACATGGGAGCTAAATGACAGAACAAAGGCAAAACCACCTGCTCACTGCATCAGGAGCCATTTGACCAATTGTGGCACTGAAGAATGCTAGGATCAATAGGGGTTAAAGAACAAATGGGAGGTATTGGGTACAATGGAAGGTAAATCTTCACACAGTATTTTACTCTATAATGAAGTAACCTGTGGCACAACTAGACTCACAGTTGAATGTTGGCTGACAAAACAATAATTTGGGCAATCTTTGAAAAAGACACAAGTGCTGACAGGGAATTCATCGCTCAGTTGTAAAAGGAAGATTTAACCACTCCTTGCTAAGGGAGGATCTGAGTCTCTTCTACTTCTCTGTTGACAGTAACATTTTGTTGGTAAATAGAAGTTGTCAGGTCTCACCCAGTTTTCCAGGTTCATGTTTTCTCTGAAGCATCAGAAGTTGAGGGGACATATGATAGAGGTTTACAAGATTATGTGAGGCACAAATAGAGTGAACAGAGAGTATCCGTTTCCCTGGATTGAAATGTCTAATACCAGAGGGCATGCATTGAAGGTGAGGGGGTAGGTTTCAGGGGAATGTGAGGGGCATGTTTTTTTTTCACTCAGAAAGTTGTGGATGCCTGGAATGCACTGTCTGTTATGGTGGTAGGGGTAAACACATTAGAGGTTTTTAAGAATTGTTTGGATAGGCACATGAATGTAAAGAGGATGGAGGGATGTGGACATGGTGTAGTTAGGAGGGATTAGTGTTTGGGTGTTTTTGATTTGCTTTTTAGCTGGTTCAGCATAACATTGTCTGAATGGCCCATTCTGTGCCATTCTTGTGTAGTATGTTTGTAGAGTATAATTACCATTATATCTGAATATGTCATAAATAGCAAGTTCCAGTACAAGTAAGCCTTTTGTCAGCCAATAGTCAACAGTGTCCATGTCTAGTTATAGATTTCTTATATAAAATTTGTACACAGTTCTTTGCAAGTTTTGTACATTGATTCATGTAAAATTTGTACATTGATTCATGTAAAATAGCAAAGGTATGGTTAAAGGAATATCTTAAAAAGCAGAGATATAGCAACGTGAATGAAATTTTGAAGACAATTTCAGGACTTGCTGAACAATTTAAACGGGACAATAAAGGCACTAAGTAAAAAGATGAGGGTTTCAGCAGAAGCTGAGCTGAAAAAGGGCTCTTACAGCTGCAGAAATCAATTCCAATATGAAATACTAATTATCTGAATAATTCTTAATTTTTTTTCAAAAAAAGAGTCTAAAAAGATTAAACACAAGAAACAATCTGCAGTGTTGTATTAGCCAGTCATTAGATCCAGACTTTCTCTTGGCAAGGAGGAATTATACTACTGATGTTATCATGTTTTCTTTTCTTTTCTGTCATTATCATTATGTCTGATTTTACTGTTGATGCATAAATAAATCATACTTTTCTGCAACATATGACTGAAGGTGGAAGAGTGACTTATTTATTTTACAAAACCTTTTGGAAATTTCCATTGCAGATGTTCCATCCTTAGTAAAATTAGACAATTTGAAAGCTGATTTGGAAGTGTGAAGTTGTAGAATCAGAAGCTAGGGTCCAAAATATGAACAAGGGAAGAGTCATGATCTGACTGATAAATTGGGGAACTAGACTAAATAGATTGATAGTGTATAGGCAATGGGTAACATTTAAAGTATGTATATTATGAATTACAATAATTATCTTCTGCTACACAAATAAGTTTGAATAGAAATTTCAACTACAGCTTAGAAAGGAGATGAAGAAAGTGTAGGTACAAAGAGAAGAAATATTAAACTGCCAGGGAAAGCAGTAGGCCTCATGACTGAGACCAGTTTAGAATTCAGAAAGAAGGACAAAAAAGACTGAGAAAGAGAGAAGAACAATGAGAGTAAGTTCCAGATTGTAGCGGTTACAGGAACAAACCCAAACCGCTCAGAGAGTGGGGTGTGGGGGGGGGGGGGGGCTTAATCCTGCAAGGAGTGCTATCCAATTCAATAACAAAGTTTAAAAGTCAAGGAAAACATTCGATCTTTTATTAAGAAACTAGCAAAACAATCTTGAAACAATAAAAAAATCTAATGAAATTAAAACTAGCAATATAACAAAATAGAGTCTTTAGCGTATTAAATGTACTTAAGCCATGCATTCTTAAATGTATTCAAGAATAGTTAAATGTAATTAAAGTGAATTTAAGAGTATTTTTAAGCGATTAACAAAATAATCTCACCCTGGCCCACGCTCTCAGTCTACCCACACCAAAGACAAAGCATAAATATGTAACTAAACACTTCCCTTCTAGCTTGCCCCCAAACCATGTGACTACCATAATAAACATAATAAATGCACAACACCAGATACAATATAGGTAATAAGTAGATACATGGCTCCTACTGATCACTAAAGCTTCTATATATACCTGAAAAAGTTAGTGAAAACAAATATATATTCAGTGCCACTTTAATTAAGTACAGGAGGCACCTAATAAAGTGGCCACTGATCATATGTTTGTGGTCTTTTGCTATTGTGGCCCACTTCAAGGTTGTATTTGTATGTTCAGAGATGCTCTTCTGCACACCACTGTTGTCAAGCGTGGTTATTTGATTTACTGTCACCTTCCTGCCAGCTTGAACCAGTCTGGCCATTTTCCTCTGACCTCTCTCATTAACAAAGCATTTTCACTCACTAGATTTTTGCTTCTGCTTTTTGCACCATTCTCCATAAACTCTAGAGATTGTTGTGCATGAAAATTCCAGAAGATCAGATGTTTCTGAGATACAAAAACCACCCCATCTGACACCAACAATTATTCCACAGTTAAAGTCACTTAGATCATATTTGTTCCCTATTCTGATGTTTGGTCTGACAACAACTGAAACATAGAAACATAGGAAATAGGTGCAAAAGTAGGCCATTCAGCCCTTCGAGCCTGCACCGCCATTCAGTATGATCATGGCTCATCATCCAACTCAGAACCCTGCACCTGCTTTCTCTCCATACCCCCTGATCCCTTTAGCCACAAGGGCCATATCTAACTTCCTCTTAAATATAGCCAATGAACCGACCTCAACTGTTTCCTGTGGCAGAGAATTCCACAGATTCACCACTCTCTGTGTGAAGTTTTTCCCCATCTCGGTCCTAAAAGGCTTCCTCATTATCCTTAAACTGTGACCTTTCATTCTGGACTTCCCCAACATCGGAAACAACCTTCCTGCATCTAGCCTGTCCAATCCCTTTAGAATTTTATACGTTTCAATAAGATCCCCCCTTAATCTTCTAAATTCCAGTGAGTATAAGCCTAGTTGATCCAATCTTTCTTCATATGAAAGTCCTGCCATCCCAGGAATCAATCTGGTGAACCTTCTCTGTACTCCCTCTATGGCAAGAATGTCTTTCCTCAGATTAGGGGACCAAAACTGCGCAGAATATTCTAGGTGCGGTCTCACCAAGGCCTTGTACAACTGCAGTAGAACCTCCCTGCTCCTGTACTCAAATCCTTTTGCTATGAATGCCAACATACCATTTGCCCTTTTCACTGCCTGCTGTACCTGCATGCCCACCTTCAATGACTGGTGTACAATGACACCCAGGTCTCGTTGCATCTCCCCTTTTCCTAATCGGCCACCGTTCAGATAATAATCTGTTTTCCTGTTCTTGCAACCAAAGTGGATAACCTCACATTTATCCACATTAAATTGTAGCTGCCATGAACTTGCCCACTCACCTAACCTATCCAAGTCACCCTGCATCCTCCTCACAGCTAACACCGCCGCCCAGCTTCGTGTCATCCACCAACTTGGAGATGCTGCATTTAATTCCCTCGTCTAAATCATTAATATATATTGTAAACAACTGGGGTCCCAGCACTGAGCCTTGCAGTACCCCACTAGTCACTGCCTGCCATTCTGAAAAGGTCCCGTTTACTCCCACTCTTTGCTTCCTGTCTGCCAACCAATTCTCTATCCACCTCAATACCATATCCCAAATACCATGTGCTTTGAGTTTGCACACTAATCTCCTGTGTGGGACCTTGTCAAAAGCCTTTTGAAAATCTAAATATACCACATCCACTGGCTCTCCCCATCCACTCTACTAGTTACATCTTCAAAAAATTCTATAAGATTCGTCAGACATGATTTTCCTTTCACAAATCCATGCTGACTTTGTCCAATGATTTCACCTCTTTTCAAATGTGCTGTTATCACACCTTTGATAACCGACTCTAGCATTTTCCCCATCACCGATGTCAGACTAACCAGTTTATAATTCCCTGGTTTCTCTCTCCCTCCTTTTTTAAAAAGTGGGGTTACATTAGCCACCCTCCAGTCCTCAGGAACTAATCCAGAATCTAAGGAGTTTTGAAAAATTATCACTAATGCATCCACTATTTCTTGGGCTACTTCCTTAAGCACTCTGGGATGCAGACCATCTGGCCCTGGGAATTTATGTGCCTTTAATCCCTTCAATTTACCTAACACCACTTCCCTACTAACATGTATTTCCCTCAGTTCCTCCATCTCACTAGACCCTCGGTCCCCTACTATTTCTGGAAGATTATTTATGTCCTCCTTAGTGAAGACAAAACCAAAGTAGTTATTCAATTGGTCTGCCATGTCTTTGTTCCCTATGATCAATTCATCTGTTTCTGACTATAAAGGACCTACATTTGTCTTGACCAATCTTCTTCTTTTCACGTACCTATAAAAGCTTTTACAGTCAGTTTTTATGTTCCCTGCCAGCTTTCCCTGAGAATCTTTTTTCCCTTTCCTAATTAAGCCCTTTGTCCTCCTCCGCTGGACTCTGAATTTCTCCCAGTCCTCTGGTGTGCCGCTTTTTTTTTGCTAATTTATATGTTTCTTCTTTGAACTTGATACTATCCCTAATTTCCCTTATCAGCCACGGGTGCACTACCTTTCCTGGTTTATTATTTTGCCCAAACTGGGATGAACAATTGTAGTTCATCCATGCGATCTTTAAATGCTTGCCATTGCATATCCACCGTCAACCCTTTAAGTATCATTTGCCAGTCTATCTTAGCTAATTCACGTCCTATACCTTCAAAGTTACCCTTCTTTAAGTTCAGAACCTTTGTTTCTGAATTAACTACGTCACTCTCCATCTTAATGAAGAATTCCACCATATTATAGTCACTCTTACCCAAGGGGCCTCGCACGACAAGATCGCTAACTAACCCTTCCTCATTGCTCAATACCCAATCTAGAATGGCCTGCTCAGGAGACTGAGTGTAGGTCCAGCACAGTCGGGAATAGGGGAAATTATAGTGGGCAAACCAATTACATGTTTACTTTGGTTCTGTCTTCTGAAAGGAAGATAACAATAGCCTCCCAGGAATATTAAGAAACTGAGAGTCCAGAAAGAAGAAGGAAATGAAGAGAACTAGATTGGAAATAGTGTTTGAGAAATTAATTTGTCTGATCTTTCAGCCTAATAATCTACACCCCACAATTATATGGAAAATAGCCCTGGAAATAGTAGATGCATTGCTGGCTATCTTCCAAGACCCTAAAGCATTTCCTTCAGATTGCAAGGTGGCGATTGTAACCCCCTATTTAAAAGGCAGGGAGAGAAAAAAAAAACAGGGATTTAGGCTTTTAGGCTCTCAACATTGAAGCTGCGATGGCTCAGCTTGTTTTGGACTCTACTCTTCCACATGATTTTGATGGTCATTTGTGAGCAAATAAGCTGATGGTCTGTCCAGCCATCATCAGCACTGATCATGGCTCCTGTATTCTTTACGTCTCTGCGAATCCTCCTCCAAACAATGTCAGAATCAATAAGATGCAAGTCTTTAAACAGGGATGCATCCACAAAGTTTTCACCATATTTCTCTGGCAGAACAGGGTGTTAGTGATGGTCAGGTCATATTCAACACACTTGGAGAGTAAGAGCATTTCACTGGAATTGATGTTGCCAACATCTTCCTTCCCAATTGGGCCTTTCCAGGAGTCTCTGACCCTGCCAACTCTAGCATTGAAGTTTCCAAGAAGAATGACTTTACCTTCCTTGGGAATATCTGATAGCATGTGGTCTAGTTTGGTATAGAAGGTCTCCTTAACATTGTCTGCTGAGTCTAAGGTTGAAGTGTAGGCACTCAAGCTGTAGTTATTTGGTTGTTAGGGAGTTTAAGGTGCATGGTCATGAGGTGTTCATTGATGCCAACTGGCAATTCAAAGAGGCAAATCCAATCCTGTATATTCTGGATTCATCTGCTGATTTGCCCTTCCAGAAAAAATGTATCCACCCTTCTCCTTCAATTTCCCTTCCTTGGCAAATCACATTTCATGAGGGTGGCAAGGTCAATTTGGAATCTTCTCAGTTGTCTTGAGATGATGGCAGTATGTCTTTCAGGACGAACTCTTGTTTCGCTATCCATAAGTGACAGCACTTTCCAAATCACTAAATTCACATGCTTTAGTTTCAGACCACAGTTTGGTGATCCCACTGGATGTAGTAATCCAGTCAGGAGTGAGGAGGCAGACTATTTTTAGGGCACCTTTTTTAGCCCCTTCCCCATGTGGGGTGAACACAGCGGGTCCTGAGTAGGGCTGCTCAGTCATGGGTGCAGCTGCCAAAAAATTCTTATCTGCCTCAGTCCGAGCAAAACGACTGTGTCTAACACTATCGTCTGTGTGGAAGCTTGTGGCTGGGAGCTCCCAGACTCCATTGTCCTGCTCCTGTTCCTACTTCCTGATCACCACAGGGCTTTATCCAAGTTGGTTGATTGGATTACCAAACCAGGGCGAATGTCTGCGCATGAGGTCTTTTAATGTAGGGAGGCTGATGCACAAGTAGCCACCATACAATCCTTGACACAGAAATTACCATAGATGACCCTACTAAGAGCTAAACTCCAGGAGGCATCGCTCTCAAGTTCTCAGGATCACACGAGCCTCTCCACCATGACAAGGTAGCAGTACCCCTGAGAGGATGGAAAATTAAGTCTAACATCAGTTGTAGGGAATTAAAAGAAGTAAATACAGGGCAATTGGAAAATGTTAATGTAACTGGACAAAGTCATCATAAGTTCATGAAAGAAAGTTGGGGCTAACAAATTTACTGTAAGTTTATTGAGGATGTAACTTGTAGGTACACAAGGGCAAGACAATGAACTTTCTGGAGGTTTTTGATAAGGTTCCACATAAGAAATCGGTGTGTAAAATGAAGCATATAAAGGTATTATATTGTCATTGATAAACAATTGGTTTATTTATTGAAATACAGTGCAGAATAGGCCCTTCCGACCCTTTGAGCCACGCCACCCAGCAACCTCGATTTAACCCTAGCCTAATCATGGGACAATTTACAATGACCAATTAACTTCCCAATCGGTGCATCTTTGGAATGTGGGAGGAAACCGGAGCACCCAGAGAAAACCCACACAGTTACAGGGAGAACGTACAAATTTCTTACAGACAGCAGCAGGAATTGAATCCCAGTTGCTGGTACTGTAAAGTGTTGTGCTAACCACTATGCTACCATGCTGACCCAGAAAACAGCAGGATCATTCTCTGGGTGGCAGGTAGTAACTGGTGGGTGCCCCACAGGGCAGCGTTTTGATTCCAGCCACTCACAATATTGATTACAAGGGGATTTGAGTACTGGAGCAGCAAGTCTTCCTGTCTTGAGAAGTGGGTTTAGAATCTAGAATGGATTACATTCTGAGAGCACAGAGTGATGGAAGTAGGGACCATAGTGCACCTCATGTGGCAGGTAATACTGAAAAGTTGCAAGACTGTGCAGAATTGGCTGGTTAGCAGAGGGGAGTTCTGGCATAGAGCCATCATCAAAATGATGGGCTGAATGGTTTACTTCTCTGCTGCGACCATTCTAGAATGACATGAATAGGAATATGCTTCATCTGTCACTGACAGCATCTCTAAGTGTGTAGATGACCTTAGTACCTCAAGAATGGTCATATCACAGCCCAACCAGACGTGTTAGCTGAACACAGAGGTGCGCTCCCTAGTAAAAGCTGGTGCTGGCTGAACACAGAGGTGCGCTCCCTAGTAAAAGCTGGTGCTGGCTGAACACAGAGGTGCGCTCCCTAGTAAAAGCTGGTGCTGGCTGAACACAGAGGTGCGCTCCCTAGTAAAAGCTGGTGCTGGCTGAACACACAGGTGCGCTCCCTAGTAAAAGCTGGTGCTGGCTGAACACACAGGTGCGCTCCCTAGTAAAAGCTGGTGCTGGCTGAACACACAGGTGCGCTCCCTAGTAAAAGCTGGTGCTGGCTGAACACAGAGGTGCGCTCCCTAGTAAAAGCTGGTGCTGGCTGAACACAGAGGTGCGCTCCCTAGTAAAAGCTGGTGCTGGCTGAACACACAGGTGCGCTCCCTAGTAAAAGCTGGTGCTGGCTGAACACACAGGTGCGCTCCCTAGTAAAAGCTGGTGCTGGCTGAACACACAGGTGCGCTCCCTAGTAAAAGCTGGTGCTGGCTGAACACACAGGTGCGCTCCCTAGTAAAAGCTGGTGCTGGCTGAACACAGAGGTGCGCTCCCTAGTAAAAGCTGGTGCTGGCTGAACACAGAGGTGCGCTCCCTAGTAAAAGCTGGTATGCTGCTTTCAAGTCTGGAGACAGAAGAGCTCTCAGAGCGACTGGGGAAAGCTCATCTTAGTCATCAAGAGAGCAGACATCGCCTATGCACAAAAATTCAGGAACACCTGTCCAATAACAGTCCCTGGCGAATGTGACTGGACGTCAAGGGTGTTACAGACTTGACAAGGAAATACAGCATCGACTGTAGCAGTGACACCTCCCTCCCTGATGTTCTAAACAAATTTTCTGCACACTTTGAGGCATGCATTACAACATCAGCCAGAAAAGCAAGCCCCCTCCTAAATGAGTAGCCACTGTCTGTAACAGCAGCAGACATGAGAAAGATTCTGCAGAGTTAACCCCCATAAGCTGCTGGGGCAGACAACATCCCAGGCCAAGTTCTCAGGTAGTGTGCACACCAGCTCATTGATATCTTCACTCATCCAGGCTGCTGACCCACAAGCTTCAAATCAGCCACTATCATCCCTGCACCAAAGAACCCTACATCTTCAGAATGGAACATCTACTGCCTGGTGGGACTGATACCAGTCATCATGAGGTGCTTTGAACAGCTGGCAATGGCAAATGTCAAAACCTCCATTCCTGCCATACAGGACACTCACCAGTATATGCTTACCGACAGAACCAATCTACGATAGATGCCATAAACATCTGTCATGCACCTAGCCCTGACACACCTCAAAATCAAGGACACTTATGTCAGAATGCTGTTTCTGGATTTAATTTTGGCATTCAACACTATTGTCCCACAGACCGTGGTGAACAAGCTCCTGCTCTTCGGTCTAAATACACCACTGTGCAACAGGGCAACAGGACTTCCTAATGAACAGACCTTGGATAATCAGGATGCACAACGGCTCCTCCCTCTCCATCATGGGTGCCCCTCAGGACTGGGCTGAGCACATTGCTGCACACTCTGCTCACACATGACTGCACTGCGCCAATGACACGATAGTGGTGATGCTCATCACCAACAACGATGAGACGGTCTACAGAGAGGAGATGGAAGAGCTCAAGGACTGCTGCCAGGCAAATAACCTCTTCCTCAAAGTTAACAGGACAATGGAAATGGTTAACAACTTCAGGAGAACTCATACCACTCACATCCCTCTTTACATCAGCAGCAGAGAAAACTGCAATCAAACTCCTGGGAATGCACATCTCTCACAATCCCTCATGATCCCAGAATACATCCCACACAATCAGGAAAACTCACTAATGTCTGTATTTTCCGAGGAGGCTGTTGAGAGCTGGACTATACACATTTCTACTCAACATCTTTCTAGAGAGGATGTTAACATGCTGCATGACTGAAGATAAGCCATGATATTGAACGGCAGATCAGTATGGAAAGAGTGAATGACAGATAACTGTTCCCATTGCTTCTGTTAGAAAAACATGTTGCAAAGAAATGGCATTGGTCTTGAATAAAACTATAGAAAAAGAGGGGTTGCAAAAACTTTTCAGCCTGTTGCATTCATGGTTCAGTGGTAGAATGTGTAAGGCACGGGTCCAATTCCTGGCCAATGCAAAATGATACTTTTCACTCCTGCCTGTGTCCATCCCATGTTCTTCCTTGTCCTTGTATTGAAAACCTTCTCCATTCCTACTCTTATACTAGCTGGTCAACTTATTTTTCTCCTACAAATTCTTTCTCCCACTTACCATTTTGCTGAACAAACCAGGAACATGAAAGATTGCATAATGTTGATATTTCAAGGGATCCAGCTTTGTACAGGTCCTCCCATGGTTACAAACATCTGACTTATGATGATTGGGTACACATGAATGAGCTCTCATAAATATTATTATATTCAATCAAAAATCAGCCTTGAAAAAGATCATTAATTTGAGATTTGACAAAAATGTATATTTTACCTGCAGTGATCAGGTACTATAGTCTGTTAAGAACAGCTTTGCTGGTTGCCACTTAAGAGAGTTCCTTTGGAAATTGACAAGCAATTACTCCTGACACCCTATTAAACAAAGTAAGAGCCACAGATACATCAAACCAACTGTTGAGTGTTGGACATCCTGATTCTCTACTACTATAACTAAGCAGGGGAAGGCAATAAGTAAGTTTATCAATTAATTGGCCCTCATTAACCCCACTCTTTATAATAGTATGAATGTATAGTTATCTTGATTTTGTGGATTTTCTGACTTAAAGAACAAAATTGACTTCTGTAGTAAAAGAACCCGCTCGTAACCCAGATATGGTCTGTGCACTAGTCTTAGAAATCAAACAGGCAGGCATCGCAAGTTGGAAAGCAGGCAAGTGGTTTGTTGGCCTTTGTTAGAAAGGGTTTTGGATTCAAGAGGTAGAATCATTGGGCCCCATACTGCATACCCTTGAGTCCCATACCCTTTGGCCCGCACGTCCATGCCCATCATGAAGTCTTACCTAGACTCATTTGTTTTACCTGCACTTGAACTTTTTGTCCTTATGTACTAATGATTCAAGTACTAGTCCAAATACTTCTTAAAATGTTATGATAGTATTCACCTCCACAACTTTATCAGGCACCACTTTCAAGATTGCAACTTGGCCTGGGTTAAAAGTGAGGAGTAAGGTGTTTAGAGGGAAGTTGAGGATTTTTTTTTTCACCCAGAAGTTGTTGCAATCTGGAACACTTGAGAACGTGATGGATACAGAAATCCTCACAACATTTAAAAGATGTCTGTCTGAGCACCAAGAATCAAGGATTACAGAACAAGTGAAAGTAAATGAAATTAGTCTAGAGAGGACTTTGAACATGACATATTGAAGGGCTTGTCTCTAAGCTGTATGGCTTTATAACTCTACCACTCTGTCTCTCTGCAACTGAACTCAAATTCTCGCTTAATAAAGGCCAACACATAATTCACCTCTTTTCCTATTTGCTGCACTTGCCTGTTGATTTTCCGGGACTAGTGTACAAAGGCAGCAGGGTCCCTTTAAAAAGCAACATTATCCAATCTGTCATGTTAATAAAGGACTTCCCATGTTTTGTGGAATTTGTCCCTTTGGTCTCCTTTCAATCTTATTCCTCTCACCTTAAACCTATGCCCTCTAGAATCTAGTGCTTTCCTGGTGTATATGCCCTCTAGCTTTAGACACCTCTACTTGAGGAGAAAGATTATGAATATGTACCCTATCTATGCCCCGCACGATTACAAAGCTCCATAAAGTCACCCATTAACCTCCTTCATTCAAGGGAAAAAAAATCTTTTCACTCAAGCCATCCAGTCCTGGTAACATCTTTATGAATCTTTTCTGCACCCTCTCCACATTAATAACATTCTTCCTTTAGTGTGGTGATCAGACTTCATACAATATTCTAAGTGTGGTCCAACCAAAGTTTGATATAACACTGTGTTCATTGGATAGTTCATTGAATGTGACTAAAGATAAGCCATGGTATTGAACAGCAGATCAGTATGGAAAGAAAGAGTGAATGACAGTTAGCTGTTCCCATTGGTTCTGTTAGAAAAACATGTTGCAAAGAAATGGCGTTGGTCTTGAATAAAACTATTGAAAAAGAGAGGTTGCGAAAAATCTTCAGCCTGTTGCATTCGTGGTTCAGTGGTAGAATGTAGAAGGCACGCGTCCAATTCCTGGCCAATGCAAAATGGTACTTTTCACTCCTGCCTGTGTCCATCCCATGTTCTTCTTTATCCTTGTATTGAAACCCTTCTCCATTCCCACTCTTATACCAGCTGGTTAATTTATTTTCTCCTACCAATTCTTTCTCCCACTTGCCATTTTGCTGCACAAACCAGGAATATGAAAGATTATGTAATATTGATCTTCCAAGGGGCCCAGCTTGGTACAAGTCTTCCCAGGGTTATGAATTAGCTCCCAGAAATATTATTATATTCAATCAAAAATCAGCCTCGAAAAAAATCAGTCATCATTAATTTGAGATTTGATAAAAATGTATATTTTACCCACAGTAATCAGGTAATATAGTCTGTTAAGAACAGCTTTTCTGGGTGCCACTTAAGAGAGTTCCTTTGGAAATTGACAAGCAATTACTCCTGACACCCTATTAAACAAAGTAAGAGCCACAGATACGTCAAACCAACTGCTGAGTGGGGGCATCCTGATTCTCTACTACTATAACTAAGCAGGGGAAGGCAATAAATAAGCTTATAAATTAATTGGCCCTCATTAACCCCACTCTTTATAATAGTATGGATGTATAGTAATCTTGATTTTGTGGATTTTCTGACTTACAAGTCAAGTCAAGTCAAGTCACTTTTATTGCAATTTCGACCATAACTGCTTGTACAGTACATAATAAAAATGAGACAACATTTTTCAGGATCATGATGTTATATGACACAGAACAAAAACCAGACTGAACTACATAAAAAACAACACAGAGAAAAAGAAAAAAAACACACAACAACTACACTAGACTACAGACCTGCCCAGGACTGCATAAAGTACACAAAACAGTGCAAGCATTACAGTAAATAATAACAGGACAATAGGGCTTTCTTTGCTATGGAGCTGGTGTTGAGGGACCAGGTGAGATTCTCCGCCAGGTGAACACCAAGAAATTTGGTGCTCTTAACGATCTCTACCAAGGAGCTATCGATGTTCAGCAGGGAGAGTTCGCTCCATGCCCTCCTGAAGTCAACAACCATCTCTTTTGTTTTGTTCACATTCAGAGACAGTTTGTTGGCTCTGCACCAGTCCATTAGCCGCTGCACCTCCTCTCTGTAAGCTGACTCATCATTCTTGCTGATGAGACCCACCACAGTCGTGTCATTGGCGAACTTGATGATGTGGTTCGAGCTGTGTGTTGCAGCACAGTTGTGGGTCAGCAGAATGAACAGCAGTGGACTGAGCACACAGCCCTGGGGGACCCCCGTGCTCAGTGTGACGGTGTTGGAGATGCTGCTCCCGATCCTGACTGACTGAGGTCTCCTAGTCAGGAAGTCCAGGATCCAGTTGCAGAAGGAGGTTCAGGCCCAGTAGGCTCAGATTTCCAATCAGTTTCTGAGGGATGATTGTGTTGAATGCTGAACTGAAGTCTATGAACAAAATTGACTTCTGCAGTAAAAGAACTTCTTCGTAACCCAGCGATGTTCAGTGCACTAGTCTTAGAAATCAAACAGGCAAGTTGGAAAGCAGGCAAATGGTTTGTTGGCCTTGGTTAGAAAGGGATTTGCATTCAAGAGGTAGAATCATTGAGTCCCATACTGCACAAAGACAGGCCCTTCGGCTCACATGTCCATGCCCATCATGAAGTCTTACCTATACTCATTTGACTTACCTGCGCTTCTCCCAAAAACACATTTTTACAGATACCTTCAAATTAGAGATTTTCTACGTTTCCAATTAGCTACTTTTCCTATAGGTCCTGATAAAAACTTACTGGATGATCTTTTAAATTTAAGACCTTTTGTTAATGGTTCTATTACCGGTATCTATAACTTGTTGATTGATTCTAGACAAGACTTTTTACATAAAATAAGAAAAGCCTGGGAGGATGACCTAAATTGTCAGATTTCTGATGATGGAATAAAATTCTTAAACAGGTTAATAAATCATTTTTCTGTGCTCGTCATTCTCTTCTACAATTTAAAGTGGTTCATAGAGCTTACATTTCTAAACAGAAGCTCACCAGTTTTTTACCCGAATGTTTCTCAACTTTGTAATAAATGCAACTCTGCTGATGCCTCTTTAATTCATATGTTTTGGTTTTTCCCTACAATTGAAAAGTTTTGGTGGGAAGTATTTCATACCTTCTCTCAACTTTTTAAGGTCCAATTTGACCCAAATCCCCTTACTACCTTGTTTGGTATTATTACAAATGAAGAAATAAATTTAAATACTCCTAACTTACAGGTTTTAGTTTTTACCTCTCTTTTAGCAAGAAGAGCAATCTTGCTTAAATGGAAGGAGTCTACCCCCCTACACATCTTCAATGGCTACGTGATATTATGTCTTATTTAAATTTAGAAAAGATCCACTGCTCAGTCTTAAATTCGAAACAATCTTTTTATGATATTTGGGGACCTTTCCTAAATTACTTTTTCAATTTATAATGTTTAACAGTGCACAGACTTTTATGTATATTTTTATCTTCTCTTCTTAAGTGAATATGTTTTTTTTTCTAATTATCCATTGTCATCCATCAGCTTTTTTCTTTGGTAGTTGGTAGGGGGTTGACTTTTTTATATATATAAAAAAATTTCTTTTATGATGTATGACTTATCTTTAAATTTTTGATTACAGAGTGGTATACCTTTATGTGTAACATAACATTTTGATCAATTTTATTATAATATATGAATGTACACGTTATGTTGAGATGTATCTATGTGTTGCACTCTGTAAATCTTGTTTTTTTTTTCTTCTGAATAAAAATATTGTAAAAAGAAAGACTTACCTGCGCTTGAACTTTTGGTCCTTATGTACTAATGATTCAAGTACTAGTCCAAATACTTCTTAAAAGTTATGAGTGTATTCACCTCCACAACTTTATGAGGCACCTCATTCAAGATTGCAACTGTTAATGTTTAATAACTCCAGAAATTAATCAAAAGAAATATTGCATGTCTACTTCATTTTTACTTCAGTGCAGCTCCCTATTAAGGATTGAGAGTGGGATGGGGTTACAGACAGGGGAATCATGGTTGGGAAAAGGGGAGGATGCACCAGAGAGACATTCTGTAATGACAAATCGATTATTGAGAATCAAATGACCTTGCCTGGTGTCTCAGAGCTCAGTTTGTCTACACCTGCGCCACCACCACCCCCCCCCCCCCCACTCTGGCACTCCTTCCCTTCCACTTAACCCACATGCCTCCCATGGCACTCCACCCACGCCTATCCCAACATCCTTTACTCTCACCAGATTTACAAACTTGCTCTCCACTCCACGTTGACAAATGCAGTACTGTGTCAAAGTCTTAGGCACCTGAGCTAGCTAGGTTGAGCACTCTAAGACTTTTACACAGTATAATACAACTACCATATAGACATGCACAGCATAGTAAATTGTCAAATTGTCCTATTCAGGCCTAAAGAATTAATGTCTATGGAGGATGTCTTATTCTTTAGGTCAATGTCTTTCCTGACAAGGGGGTGTCACTACTTGGCAGGTGAGACTTGTGGCTGTGAAACAATCTCAGGTTCTGGGGCCTCCTCCGTGGTGGGTGTCGGAGTTGACACTAGCAATGCAGGAAGTGGTTTTAGACAACTTCTTTCTCTAACAATTGTCTCTGCTCCCTGCAACTGATTGATGTGTCATCTCCTGATGGCTTCGTACTCAATCTCAACTGTGCTGGAGAATGGTTCAGTTCTGTCTTTAATATTTCCGAGTACCCTCTTTTGAGCACCTTTGCAGTCCCTCACCAGGACTGCTTGCCCAGGAGTGAAACATCGAACCTCCTTGTTTGAGGAGCTTTTCTCCTGCATGCTCCTTCTGAGATTGAGTTTCAGGAGGTTCAAGTGTGAGTGCAAAGGACAAGCCAGGAACAGCAGAACTGGTGAGTTATTGTTTGTGGAGTGTGCTGCATTGTGAAATTGATGAACTTCTGATTCAGTGTCAGTATAGTGTGCTTTGCTGACATTACTTGCAGTGTGATCTTAAGACCAGACAAATGTTTCTGTCAAGACGTTTGTAGCTGATGGTGTGGTGCAGATGCAATATGTCTTATTTCGTTCATTTTCAAGAATGACTGAAACTGTTCCACAATAAACTGTGGTTCATTGTCACTGATGTAAGTGTCCTGGAACACCAGTCCTTGAGAAGAGGCTTCTCAACCATTCACTATTATCAAGAAATTTGTGTCTATGAATGGTCCAGCAAAGTCTATATGAATCCTCTGCCAGGGCAATGCAGGCCATTCCCAGAGATGAAGAGGTGCTGCTCCTGGCATCTTCTGGACATGTTGGCATCTCAAACAGTGCATAGAAGCTGCTCAATCTGCTCTTCTATCCCAGGCTACCAGAAAAAAACTTCAAGCCAGCGCCTTCATTTTGACCACACTTAGATGACTGTCATGTAGCTCCTCCACACTTTCACTCTCAGCTCGGATGGTACAGCAGCTTTCAATTTGCACATAAGGAAACACCCCTGTCAAGGGCCACTTCGTCCCAGTGCTGATAAAAGGGGAAACTGGAATCTCTGCTGAACATTATAAACATTTCAGATTGGCATGTAGACTTGTGACACTGTGGGGACTTTTCTGGTTTCCCTTTGGATCATCTCTGATAAAATAAGGAGACTTTTGATAAGCATTAGGGAGAATGCAATGTGTCCTCATTACAGGCATTTCCTTTTCCAGGATAAGTGGGACAATTCATCAGCATTTCCATGATTAGCTGCCCTCTTGAATTTGATCTTGTAATTGTGTCCTTCAAGAAGCAGAGCCCACCTCTGCATTTGTGCTGCTGCTGTTAATGAAACATTCTTCTGTGGACTGAAAATGGGCACTAGTGGTTGATAAACATCAATAAGAATAAACTCTTTCCCACACATTTTAACATTTTGCACCCCAAGCCAGAGTCAAGGGCTCTCTGTCAATCCGTGCATAATTTTTCTCTGCAGTGGAACATGATGCAAAGGCTATGGGGCATTCACATCCATCACTCATAACACGTGACATGACTGCTCCTTTCCCATAAGGCCAGGCATCACAGTAAAGCTCCACTAGACGACATGGGTCATAATGTGCGAGTACAGTTCCTGACTTAATTTCCTTTACCTTTTGAAAAGTCACCTCACACTGCTTTGCCCATTGCCATTTCTTCTCAATTTGTAGTAATGAGTTCAAGGGGTCAAGCACAGTAGCTAAGTTTAGCAGGAGGCTGTTGACAAATTCTAAAAAGGACTACAACAGTGACACATCCTTCAGACTTGGGGCATCCACCACTGCTTGAATATTCTCAGCATGCTTGGGTAATGTTTGTGTATCAATGGTGTGACCACAGTAAGCTTAAAGAAATCACACATGTGTCACACTCTGAACCCATAATATTCTAATCTTTTTAACACTGTTTTGAGACTTTGGAGATGATCCTTGTCATTGTTACTGGTAACAATGATGTCATCCAGGTAACACTGAGTACCTGGGCAGCTTTGCAGCACCTGGTGCATAGCCTTCTTCTGGTGTACAGGTGCAGATGCTACTTGAAACATAAGCCTATTATAGAAATAAAGCCCTTTGTGAGTGTTTATGGTGAGAAACTCTTTGGACTCTTCTCCCAGCTCCATCTGTTGGAGTGTTTTCCTCCAGAAAGGTTTGAAAAGATATCCTCTATTCTGGGCAATGAGTACTGATCTGCTTTCAGTACTAGGTTGATAATGACCTTAAAATCACCACAGCTCCTGACCCATCCTTCTTGGTTACTGGGGCCACTAGCATTGCCCATGGGCTTCTCACAAACTTGGAGAGAATTCCTTCAGTCTCCATTTGACCTATCTTACTGACTACTTTAGCACGGATTGTATAAAGAATCACTATTTTACCCTTGATGTGTTTGAGTTTTTCAATGCCATCCTCAAACACTGCTGTTGCATCATCCAGTACCTTTCTTAATTCACTTTCAGTTGGCTCTCCTGCAGGGGATGTGGCATGCAAATGATGGATGAATGGTGGATGAATCTCCAATTAAGTTGCGGTTGTCACAGCCAATCACAGCATCACAATGTTGGCCCTCCTGTTTTCACCACATACAAGCCCAATGTTGCTTGCTGGTTGTTGTGTTTTACTGTTACAAATATCATTCCCACGGGAGTCATCTTTTCTTTAGTATCAGTTCTTAGTTCGATATCTGCCTGCTTCAGGTCAGTATCTTTGAAATGCCATTCAAGCTCATTTTGTGGAATGACTAAACAGGCAAGCCAGTGTCCAATTCTATTTTAATTAATTGTTCATTTGCTGCTGGTGTAAGCCATATTGTTTGTCTCTCATTGGTTTTCACATTGTAAATCTCAAGGCTACTCAGTCCTGTGTCACTCTTACTAATCAGATTTTCATCAACAGCATGCAGATTAGTATTCTTTTTGGAACTACAACATAACTTTTTAGCTTTTCCTCTTTCCTGTGCAGTCCATTTATTTTTGTCTGCCTGACATGCTCTTCACATGTGCCCTACAAGTTTTCTGCAAGTTTCACCTTTAAATGTGCATTGGTCTGGTGTATGTGGTGTATGTGTATGGTAACACAATTTGTTTGACAAGGCAAGCTTCTGCTTAGATGTTGTAATTTTATTCCTGACTACAACTCAATCATGTCACTGTCTGCTGTTTCTATTGACACAGCAATTTCAACTGCTCTTTTAAATGTCGGTTATGTTTCAGTTAGGAGCTGTTTACAAATGCTTTCTTGTACAATTCCACAAACTTACTTTACACTGCATGCCATGCTGCCAGGATAATCAAGGACGTGACCCACCCAGCCAAACACTTTTTGTCCTTCTTCCCTCTGGAGTTAGAAGACTTGTACGGCCAGATTTGGGAACAGCTTCTTTCCAACTGTGATAAGACTGCTGAACGGATCCTGACCCGGATCTGGGCCATACCTTCCAAATATCCAGAACTGTCTCTCGGATTTTTTTTTGCACTACCTTACTTTCTCTTTTCTATTTTTTTAATTTATGACTTATAATTTAAATTTTTATTATATTTACTATTGATTTGTACTCCAGGGAGCACTAGTATCAATTATTTGGTGACAATAAAGTAATAAAGTAAGCAAGTAAAGTAAAGTCACTGAACGAGCTCTTAGTGCAACATTAAGCCCATCACTGAACTGACAATTCTCTGACATCTTCTTCAATTCAGCAATGTATGCTGGAATGGACTTTCCTTCTTTTTGATTCCACTTATGAAATCTAAAGCACTATGCAATCAACAATGGTTTCAGTTTTAAATGATCCTACATTACTTTCACAGTACCAGCAAACTGGTTTTGGTTGGTTTGGTTGGAGAAGTCAAACTTTTAAGCAAACTGTATGCCTTTCCACCCAATGCTCTCAGCAAAACTGGCACTCACTTTTCACTGGTCATTCCATTTGCTTCAGAATACTACTCAATTCACTTAGTATACAATAACCCTTCAATGGGTGTGTGTTCTCCTATCTTCCCCTTCTTGAAATCCACTGGACTTGCTGTTGTTGAGTGTGCATTGTGGTTGTGATATCACTCACCCAGCCAACCTATCTCACTCTTGTACATTTCCGCATCACCATCCGAATTCTGCCAATGACAGTGTTGTCATCTGAGAATATATGGATGGCGTATGAGTTGTGCTTTTCCATACGGTCATGAATATAAAGAGAGTACAGCAGAGCAGTAAACACACATCCTTGAGGTGTGCCTGTGTTGATTGTCAACGAGGGGATGTTATTATTGATCTGCAATCGACTGTGATCTCCAAATAAGGAAGTCAAGGGCCCAGTTTCAGAGGAAGGTACTGAGGTCCAGGTTTTGAAGCTTGCTGGTTAGTACTGAGGAGATGATGATGTTGAACACCAACCTGCCATCAATAAAAACAGCTTGACATATGCTTTCCTGTTGTCCAATGCTCCCAAGCCAAGGGGAGAGCCAATGATATAATGTCCACTGTTGCAGCAGTAGGCAAACTGTAGTGAATAGGAGTTAATTCTAGCAATTACCAACCTCTAGAGGCACTTCATCATGATGGATCAGAGGGCTACTGGGTGATAGTCATTAAGGCACCTCACCCTTCTCTTCCTGGGCACAGGTATGATTAATGCCTTTTTGAAGTAGGTAGGAACCTCTGCAGTAGTGAGCGGTTGAACATCTCGAGCCATTTGGTCAGCACAGATTTTCTGTGCCCTGCCAGGTACACCACTGAGCTTGATGCCTTGTGAGTCCTCAATCTCTTGATCCGATGTTGACCTCCAAGACAGAAGTCACAGGGTTGCTGGATGCTGGGGGGATGTGCACAGGTATAGTTTTCTTCTCTCTTTCAATGCATGCATAAAAGGCATTCAGCTCACTGAGGACTAGATTGTCACTGCCATTTATTCTGTAAGGTTTCAAGTTTTAGAGCATGCAAACTCTGCCATAGCTGTCATGCATCCATTTGTGTCTCTAACAAATGGGATTTCCTTTTTACTCTCAGAATGGCCTTCCATATCTGGACTTCTTGTAGGATTATGGTTTATTGGTATTGAATGCAAGAAATTTAGCCACAGCAGATATTAAACCTCCTTGTTCATCCAATTCTTCCAGTTTGGGAAGACTTGCCATGTGCTTGAAGATAGGTTTTGCTGAAGTCTGTGATGGTCATGGCATATTCAGATTCAAAGATGAAACTCTAAAAACAATCCAGTCCACTGATTCAAAGCAATCCTGTAAACATTCTTCCACCTCACTTGACTATACCAGACTACGTGGAACAGTCTATGTTCCAAGCCTACACCAACATCGCTCTGCAACTTTTCATATACTACATCAATAACTGCACTGGTGCTGCTTCCTGCACCCATGCAGAACTCATTGACTTCATCAACTTTGCCTCCAACCTTGCCCTCAAATTTACCTGGTCCATTTCCGATACATCCCGTCTCTCTCTCTCTCTCTCTCTCTCTCTCTCTCTCTCTCTCTCTCTCTCTCTCTCTCTCTCTCTCAAGTTTTTCTATTGATATCTTTTACAAACCCACTGAATCTTACATTTACTTAGACTCCACCCTGTCATGTAAAAATACCATCCCCTTCTCTCAGTTCCTCCATCTCCACCTCATCTGCTCTCAGGATGAGGCTTTTCATTCCAGAATTAATAAGGTGTCCTTCTTTTTCAAAGAAAGGGGCTTCCATCAACGCTGCCCTCACCTGCATCTCTTCCATTTCGCACACGTCTGCCCTTATTCCATCCTTACACAACCCCGCCAGGGATAGGATTCCTCTTATCCTCACGTACCACCCTAATGGCATCCGTGTCCAGCACATTGTCCTCTGCAACTTCCTCCATCTCAAATGGGATCCCACCACCAAGCATATTTTTCCCTTCCCTCCCCTCCACTTTCTGCAGGGATCTATGTGACTCCCTTGTCCATTCACCCCTCCCCTCTGTTCGCCCTCCTGGATACTTATCCTTGTAAATGGAACAAGTGATACACCTGCCCCTGCACTTCCTCCCTCACCACAATTCAGGGCCCCAAATAGTTTCCTGGTAAGACGACACTTCACCTGTGAGTGTATCCAGTGCTCCCAGTGTGGCCTCCTTTATATCTATGAGAACTGATATAGATTGGAAGACTGCTTCACCAAACACCTACACTTAATCTGTCAGAAAACGTGGGATTTCCCAGTGGCTACCCATTTCAATTCTACTTCCCATTCCCATTCCCACATGTCAGTCCATGGCCTCCACTTCTGTTGTGATGATGGCACACTCAGATTGTAAGAGCAACATATCATATTCTATCCAGGTAGCTTCAAACCTGATGGCATGAACATGGGGTTTGTTGAAATTCTGGTAATTGCCCCCCCATCCCCGTTTCCCGCTTTGACCTTATCCCCTTACCTGCCAATCACCTCCCTCTGGTGCTCCTCCCCCTTCCCTTTCTTTCATGTTTTTGTACCCTCTCCTATCAGATTCCCCCTTTATCTCTTTATCTCTTTCACCAATCTACTTCCCAATTTTTTACTTCAACCCCCCCCCCAGTTTCACCTATCACCTACCACCTGCATTTCCTCCTCTCCTCCCCCAACTTCTTTTCCTGATTTCTTGCCCTTTTTCTCCCCACTCCTTATGAAGGATTTCGGCCCCAAATGTCAACCGGTTAGTCTTCTCCATTGATGTTGAGTTCCTCCAGCATTTTGAGTGTGTTGCTTGGATTCCCAGAATGTGCAGATTTTCTTGTGTTTGACCATAATTTTAGTGTCATCACCACTAGTGCTGCAGTCCTCACTCAGTCTCTGCCCATATGCCAGGTGTGAAATTACAGCCAGGTAACTGGACATTCCAAAGAGTGGATTCAGGATGGTAGGAGAAGCATTCTTGATGGTGGTTTAATAGTGATACATTGTGGTAATTACAGTAGAGCTTTAATCAGCAGCCAATCCGGACATTGGAAGTTTGGAGAGGAGAGGACTTTAATCAGGTCCACTGCCTGAGGGAAAAAGGCAGGAGCAGGTCACTGCAGCATAACAGAGTTTTGACCAGCGGTTAATCCTGACCTCGGAAGTTTGAAGAGGAGGGGGCTTCAATCAGATCCATTGTCTGAGGATAAAAGGCCCCAAATAGTTCCATTTACCAGCAGGTTGTGGCAGTGTATTAGAGCTTTGATCAGCAACCATTCAGCACTTGAGATTCATTAGAAAGAACAAACTAAAGGAAGGGGTAAGTGCAGCAGCCGTTGTATAAGTGGACATTGTCAGAGTGGTGATCTTAAGGCTTTAGCTCTTTTTTTTTAATAAACTTTTTTTATTGAGTTTTCAAATAATTACAGAAATAAAAGAAAATACATGAAAAAAAATATATATACCCTACCCCCCCTCCCCTTAACCCCTCCCCCCTAACATCCCTATATAAAAAAGAAAGAAAGGAAAAAAAAGAAAGAAAGAAAGAGTGCCTGGATATCGGAAGATCCCCACATGCTCCATGGAGTTCGTAATAACTTTAGTATATATATTTATTTCTTTCCCCAAATAACCAATTATTTCATCTTCGCAGCACCTATATATTTAATCCTGTCTTTTGTAAATAAGGGCGCCAAATTTTCAAAAATGTTAAAGAGAGACTTCACTCAGAAAACTCAAGCCAGAACAGTTAGTGGAGAGGTTGTACAGGCAGATGTTGTCTAGGTGTGTCGTATAGTTCGGCACGGACTAAAAGGGCCGAGATGGCCTGTTTCCGTGCTGTAATTGTTATATGGTTATATATTTCAGTGCAAAAAGTATTATAGAAAAGGTGGATGATAGTGTTGAAATAGAGGCAATGTGTGGTGAGGAGAAGCTGTTGATAGGGCAAAATTGCAGTCAACAAAATGAGTGGCAATGTAAAAGATGGACAGAATCAAAAAGGGTGAATACAGGACTGAAGATGTTGTATCTGAATGTGCACACTGTACGGAATAAGGTAGATGAACTTGTGGCCCAGTTGCAGATTGGCAGATATGATGTTATAAGCAACATGGAATCATGGCTGAAAGATTATAGCTGGGAGATTAATGTCCAAGGATGTTCATTGTAGCAAAAGGACAGTCAGGAAGGCAGAGGGACTGGTGATGCTCTGTTGGTAAAAAATGAAATCAAATTATTAGAAAGAGGAGATGGAGAGATGGGAGGTGTTGAATCATTGTGGAAACAGCTAAGGAACTGCAAGGGTCAGAAGACCCTGATAGAATTTCTATACCCTCCTCCAAACAGTAGTAAGGATGTGGCCTAAAAATTGCAACAGAAGATAGAACATGATACCAAAAGGGAAATGCTAAACTGGATGTCTTTTGTACCATTCTCTGTAAATTCTAGAGTCTAGAGACTTTTGTGCATGAAAATCCCAGGTCAACAGTTTCTGAGGTTCTGAAACCAGCCCATCTGGTATCAACAATCACTCCACGGTGAACGTCACACAGATCAATTTATTTCACATTCTGATATTTAGTCTGAACAACAATTGAACTTCTTAGTCATACAGTCATAGAAAACTGCAGCAGAGAAAGAGGCCATTCAGCCCATCTAGTCCATGTTGAAACATTTAAACTGTCTAGTCCCATCGACCTACACCTGGACTATAGCCCTGCATACCCTTCCCAATCATGTACCTATCCAAACTGCTCTTAAATATTTAAATCAAAATTGCAATCATCACCATATGCTGGCAGCTCATACCACATTCTCACTACCCTCTGAGTGAAGAAGTACCTCCTCATGTTCCCCTGAAACATTTCACCTTTCACTCTTAACCCATGACCTCTAGTTAGAATCTTAGCCAAACTCAGTGGAAAAATTTCATTTATCCTATCTATACCTCAAATAATTTTGTATGCCTCTATAAAATCTTTAATCTTCTATGTTCTAATAAGTCCTAACCTATTCAATCTTTCCTTATAACTCAGGTCCTCCAGTCCCACAATATCTTTATAAATTTTCTCTCTACTATTTCAATCTTATTTTCATCTTTCCTGTAGATAGGTGACCAAAACTGCATACAATACTCCAAATTAGGCTTCACCAATGTCTTTAACAATTTCAACATAACATCCCAACTCCTCTATTCAATACTTCAATCTATGAAGGTCAATGTGCGAAAAGCTTTCTTTATGGCCCTATTGACTTGTGATGCCACTTTCAAAGAATTATGGACACGTATTCCAAGATCCTTTTGTTACACCACAGTCTTCAGCACTATACTGCTCACTTTGTAAGACCTGTCCTGCTAGGTCTTCCCAAAGTGCAACACCTCACTCTTACCTGCATTAAATTCCACTGGCCTTTCTTTAGCCCATTTTTCCAGCTGGACCAGATACCACTGCAAGCTTTGATAGTCTTCCTCACTATCCACTACATCTTCAATCTTGGTGTCATCTGCTAATATGCTGATCAGTTAAGCACTTATCATCCAGATTGTTGATATAGATTACAAACAACATAGGACTCAGCATCGATCCCTGCAGCATTCCATTAGTGACAGATCACAAGTCAGAGAGGCAATGATCTACTGCCACTCTTTGGCTTCATCTGCAAAGCAGATGTCAAATCCAATTTACTATCTCATCTTGAATGCCAAGTGACTGAAGCTTCTTGACCAATGTCCCATTTGGGATCTTGTCAAATGCTTTGCTGAAGACCATGTAGACAACATTCCCTGCCTTGACTTCATTAACTTTTCCTGTAACTTCCTGGAAAAGTACTATGAGTTTGGTTAGACATGACCTACTATACTCAAAGCCATGTTGATTATCCCTAATCAATCACTCTCTATCCAAATACTCATAAGTCCGGTCCCTTAGAATATTTTCCAATAACTTTCCCACTACTGATGGCAGGGTCACTGGCTTATGATTTCCTTGTTTATTCTTAGAAATTCACTAATCAGCGGAACAACACTAACTATCTTCCTGTTGCTAAGGATGAGTTAAATATCTTTGCTAGGGCTCTTGCAATTTCTGCACTTGCCTCCCACAGGGTCCAAGTGAATACCTTGTCAGGCTCTGGGAATTCCTCCACTTTAATTTGCCTTAAGACAGCAAACACCTCCTCCTTTGTACTCTGTATAGGGTTCATAACCTCACTGCTGCTTTGCCTCTCTTCTATTGTCTCTGTGACCATGTCCTGAGTAAATACAGATGCAAAAAATTCTTTTAAGATCTCCCCCATCTCTTTTGGCTCCACACGCAGATTACCATTCGGCTCTTCCAGAGGACCAATTTTGTACCTTGCATTCTGTTTGCTCTTAACTTATCTGTAGAAGCCTTTAGGATTCTCCTTCACCATGTCTGCTAGGGCTTCCTGATGCCTTCTTTGAGCAGTCCTGATTTCTTTCTGAAGTGATCTCTTGCACTTCTTATACTCCTCAAGTACCTCATTTGTTCCTGCCTGCCTTAAACTGCTATGCATCTTCTTTTTTTCTTAACCAGGGCTTCAATATCTCTCAAAAGCCAAGGTTCTCTAAACCTGTTATCTTTTACTTTTATTCTGACAACCACTCAAGCTTTGTACTCTCAGCATATCACTTTTAAAGGTTTCTCACTCACCAAGTGCAAATTTGCTAGAAAACAGCCTGTCCCAATCCAATTTTACCAGATCCTTTCTGATACCATCAAAATTGGCCTTTCCCTAATTAAGAACCTCAACCCAAGAACCAGACAAATTCTTTTCCATAATTACCTTAAAACTAATGACATTACAATCACTAGGCGTGAAAGTTCTCCCACACAAACTTCTGTCACCGGCCCTGTTTCATTCCCTAATAGGAGATCATTCTCTCATTGGGACTTCTGTCGACTGATTAAGGAAACTTTCCTGCACACATTTGATAAACTTTATCTCATCTAGTCCGTATACAGTGTGGGAGTACCAGTCAATACATGGAAAGTTAAAAATCACCTACTATCATAAACTAGAGAAAATCTGCAGATGCTGGAAATCCAAGCAACACACACAAAATGCTAGTGGAACTCAGGCAGCATCTATGGAAAAAAGCATAGTCAACTTTTTGGGCCAAAACCCTTCAGCAGGACTGGAGAAAAAATGCTAAGGAGTAGATTTGAAAAGTGGGGGGGAGGAGAGAGAGAAATGACAGGCGATAGGCAAAACTTGGAGGGGGAGGGATGCAGCAAGTTTCACCTATCACCTGGTGTTTCACTCTCTCCTCCCCCAACTTTTCAAATCTACTCCTCAGCTGGTCCATCTATAAAGCCTCACTGGATGGGTTCTCCAGTCTGTTCTGACAGAGCACTGCCGTGACATTTTCCCTGACTAGTAACTTCCCGTCCAAGAGCCTCCTCCAGAAAAGTACTTGGGTGAGCCTGGTACCTGCCATTCTTTTCTTTCCCAGTGCATTTTTGAATTGCAACCAATAGCATTTCCAACTGATCGAGCCAAGGTGGCCTACGTCATCACCCAACTGACCAGTCGGGCGACAGAATGGGGAACGGCCATCTGGGAGGCAGGCTCACCTTTCTGCATCAGTTTTCAGTTATTTTCTGAGGAGACGGGAAGAGTTTTTTATCGCCCCAAACATGGGAGAGAGGATGCCTGGTGCATGTGTAACTACTGGAACTCCAAGGCACAGTACAACACCTTCCTGAATGGCCTCTCCAAAGACATCAGAGATGAGCTGATCACCCAGGATCTTCCTGCCACCTTCGAAGCCGTGTGGAATTGGCCATTGTATTGATGTTTGCCTTCAGCAACCTTGGGGACACTGGGTGAGTTCCAAGCTCCTCATCAGTCTACATTGCCCTGCCATTTGCCCCCATCTACAATTCCTGTTCCAAAGCCCGAAGCTTTGAAGGTTCACTGTACCCGCATGATCCCGACTGAAAGACAAAGGAGAATCGGCACCCATTGCTGTCTGTACTGTGGCCAACCAAGCCACTTCAACAGCATCTGTCCAGTAAAAGCCAGTAGGACAAGGAGTACTGGTGAGTATGACCCCTGTCTGGCCTTCTTCGACACCACTCACTCTCATACCTGCTTCTCTGGAGTGGGGTGTCCAACAGCGAGCAGTCTCCGTCTTGGTCGATTCTGGTGCGGAGGAGTGACTTATTGATTCCAGCTTGGCTGCCCAGTGGGGGTTACCCACGTCTGCTTGAACGGTCAGACACTGGATAGTATCACCCATGTCACAGCCCCCGTGAGTCTCAGTTTATCCAGCAACCATTATGAACAGTTAACCCTTTACATTATTGGCTCTCCTCAAGCTCCCATTGTCCTGGGCCATCCCTGGTTAGTTAAACACAACACCCACATTGACTGGCTCAGTCACAAGATTGTAGGCTGAAGCCCAGTCTGTCACTCCCACTGTCTCCACCATGCTCAGATCCCCTTGTCTCAATGCCCAGATCCCCCTGAGGAATTTCTGGAACTTAGTGCCATCCCTCCTGAATACATGGACCTCAAGGCTATGTTCAGCAAGTCCCGGACCACTTCCCTGCTGCCTCATCATCCATATGATAGTACCATTGATCTCTTGCCTGGCACATCTCCCCCAAGGGGCCGCCTGCATTCCCTGTCCATACCTGAAAGAGAAACAGTGAATACGTACGTCCAAGAGTGGAAGACGGCCTTCAACACCACCTCAGGCCATTACGAGTATCTGGTCATGCCATTCGGTCTCACAAATGCCCCTGCCGTCTTCCAAGCCCTGGTAAATGACACTGTCAGGGACATGCTGAACCAATTTTTTTTTTGTATTTCAACAACATTTTGATTTTATTTCTAAGTCCCTTGCTGAACACACAGGTCCACAGAGTTCTCCAGCACCTTCCAGAGAACCACTCTCTGAGACATGAGTTTCATCTCAATACTGTCTCCTTCCTGGGGTATATAATTTCAGGCAGTACGATCTGAACAGAAGAAGGTCCAGGCAGTGGTCAAATGGCCCCAACCTTCGACTCGTCAGGAGTTGCAATACTTCTTGGGCTTCGCTAACTTCTGTCGCTGCTTCATCAGAAATTACAGTAAACTGGCTGCATCACTCACTGCTCTTACCTCATTGGCTGTCAGATTCTCCTGGTCCCCTGTTGCTGAAAAAGCATTCTCTGACCTGAAGGAACATTTCACCTCTGCTCCCATCCTGATTCAGCCCAACCCGACAGTTCATTGTGGAGGTGGATGCGTCTGACATTGGTGTAGGAGTTGTTCTCTCTCAGCGCTTGGCCAAGGATGAGAAGGTACACTCCAGCGCTTTCTCTCACTGCCTCACTCCCACGGAGCAGAATTACGATATCTGAAACCGGGAGCTGCTGGCTGTGAAGCTAAGTCTGGAGGGGTGGAGGCATCAGCTAGAGGAAGCAAAGGTACCATTCTTAGTCTGGACTGATCACGAGAATCTGGAATATATCCATACAGCCAAGCGCCTCAACTCCCATCAAGCTCGTTGGTCTGTTTTTCTCAAGATTCAATTTTACTCTGTCCTTCCATCCCGATTCCAAGAATGGAAATCCTGATGCCTTCTCCCGAAGATTTCCCTCCTCTGAGATCCGAGGTCTCCAACGTCATCCTCCCTGCTCACTGTCTCGTGGGAGCAACACAACAGGACATTGAATCCATTGTGCAAGCTGCTCAAACAGAGCTGGGCAGCCCCTAGTCAATGCCCCACTAACTGTGTTTATGTTCCCAGCTCTGTACACTCACAGGTATTGCAGTGGGGTTATTCTCCCCAGTTATCCCGTCACCCTGGAACCAAGCGTACTCAGTAAGCGGTTCTGGTGGCCCTCCATGGGAGATGACATCACAACCTCCTCTCAGCCTGCTCGATCTGCACTCAAGGCAAGAGCCACAACCAGTCACACACTAGTCTGTTACAACCCCTGTCTATCCCCAAGAGACCCTGGTCCCACATTGCCCTGGATTTTGTCCCCGGTCTTCCCCCATCAGGTGGTAACACCATTCTCACAATAGTTGATCATTTCTCTAAGTCTGTACACTTCATTCCTTTACTTAAACTCCCCTCTGCCAAAGAATCAGCCAAACTACTACTACTGCAAGTTTTTAAATTACTTGGTTTACCAGTAGATGTGTCAGATAGGGGCTCTCAATTCACATCTAACTTCTGGAGGGCATTCTGTAATCTTCTGGGTGCCTCTGTGAGCCTGTTTTCAGGATTCCACCCACAGACCAATGGCCAGACTGAGCAGGCCAACTAACCGCTAGAGACAGTATTGCAGTGTCTGGTTACCCAGAACCTCTCCGTGTGGAGTCAGCCGCCACCCTGGGTCGAGTACACCACAAACTCTCATCTGTCCTCATCCACCGGTCTGTCCCCTTCAAGTGCTGCCTTGGCTACTGTTACATACCCTATAACTGGGTGTCTTACCAGCAAAGATAGAAGTATCTGTTGGAGTCTGGTACTATTTTCAAAACAGTGTTTATTAGTAAAAATATACAAATCAATATCAACAATGCAAATATACAGATAATACATGTTATCAATACTAAACCTAAAAGTGTGGGTATAATAATAATCAATGATAAACAAGCTCTATCATTGTCTAGGGGATAATGAATTATTATGGGAAAGTATAAAGTTCAGTTCAGTTCATACAGGCTGAGGTAGTTGTTGGTCGATGTGTTGTAATTGTTGGAGAGAGAGAGAGGGCGAACAAACAGTGACAGCTATTGTCTTGCAAACCTTCCTTTACGATCTTGATCCGTCGATGTGTCGTTGTTGTGGCCATTCAAGCATGACCCCTCTGTCCTTTAGCTAGACCGTTCTTCTATGGTGGACTCGTCACCCAGGCAAGGGTGGACACACACACAAGCCCCCACCGGCCTTGCTTTAACCACTGTGAGTGAAATTGACCAATCCGTTCGGTCCTCGATGCCCCACACTTTCTTGTGGGTTTTTGATGCTCACTAGTGTGTCTCCTGGTGCGTCTGAGGGGTGTCATCCCAGACCTCACTTTTATCCCCACTCACAGGGTCTCAGGTGTCAATCAGGTTTGAATAACTTAACCCATCAAACCAGCCCACTCTGGCTGTCCACTGAGGAATTTTAATGAGGAGGATGGTACCACATAAACAGCCCTCTCTGCAGCCATAAGTCTTTCGGGAGTCATAACATGGTGAATAATAACTCTCTCTCAGGCTGTTATCAGTAACAGATGTCCTGGCCTGTTTTCTTTTTTTTTTTTTTGAAAACTTTTTTTATTGCATTTTTAAATAGTTACGAAGTAAAGTATGAAAAAAAATGTATATAACCCTTACCCTCTCCCCTTAACCCCTCCCCCCAACTGCCCTATAGAAAAAAAAAGAGAAAGAAAGAAAAAAAAAGAAAGAAAGAAAGAATGCCTGGTTGTTGGAAGAACTCCACATGCTCCATGGAATTCGTAATAACTTTAATATGTATATTTATTTCTTTCCCCTAATAACCAATTGTTTCATCTTCAGAGCATCTATATATTTAAACCTGTCTTTTGTAAATAAGGGCTCCAAATTTTCAGAAATGTTTCATATTTATCTCAAATTATAAGTAATTTTTTCTAATGGAATACAGCCATAGATTTCTTTCTTCCAAGAGTCTATACTTAAATATGTATCCGACTTCCACGTAACTGCAATAGCTTTTTTGGCTACTGCCAGTGCAATTTTTATAAATTCTTTCTGATATTTATTTAGTTTGCGTTTTGGTTTTATCCCTTCAATATCACCTAGTAAAAGTAATATTGGATTATGAGGAAATTGTGTTCCTGTAATTTGTTCCAGTAAAAGTCTTAAATTTGTCCAAAAAGGTTGAATTTTAGAGCAAGACCATGTCGAATGTAAAAAAGTGCCAGTTTCCTGGTTACATCGGAAACACTGATCCGATAAATTTGGATTTAATTTTTTTTATTTTTTGTGGTGTAATATATAATTGATGTAGAAAATTATACTGCACTAATCTTAACCGAACATTTATTGTATTTGTCATACTATCAAGACATAGTCTTGACCAATTTGTTTCTTCAATTTTAATATTCAAATCACTTTCCCATTTTTGTCTTGACTTATGGACTCCTTGTTTAATTGCCTGTCTTTGAATCAAATTATACATACAAGATATAAATTTTTTATTATTTCCTTTTTGAATTAAAATTTCTATTTCATTAGATTTCGGCAATAACATTGTTTGACCTAATTTTTCTCTTAAATAAGCCCTTAATTGAAAGTAACAAAATAAAGAGTTATTTGATATTTTATATTTATTCTTTAATTGATCAAATGACATTAATATACCTCCTTCAAAACAATTCCCTATATATCTAATCCCTTTTTGAATCCAATTATATAAAAGTTGATTGTCCATTGTGAAAGGAATAAGTCTATTTTGAATTAAAGATCTCTTTGCTAATAAAGATTTTTTTGTCTCATCATCAACATTTATCGTATTCCATAAGTCAATCAAATGTTTTAATATAGGAGATTCTTTCTTTTCCCGTATCCATTTAGATTCCCATTTGTATATAAAATCTTCTGGTACGTTTTCTCCTATTTTATCTAATTCTATTCTAATCCATGCCGGTTTATCTTTCTCGAAAAAAGATGCAATAAATCTAAGTTGATTTGCTTTATAATAATTCTTAAAATTTGGAAGTTGTAATCATCCCAGATCAAATTTCCATGTCAATTTTTCCAACGATATTCTTGACATCTTACCTTTCCAGAGGAACATCATTCTTTGATTCTGATTTATACAACTCAGAATAAAAATTCTTAAAAGCCTCATTAATTTCTAGAGGCTTATAAGTAATTTCATTCACTTTTGTTCGAATTGCATTTATTATTTTAGAAATCTGATCTGTTTTTAACTGCCATGCAAGAACTTTATGTGATCTTTCACCTAGTTCATAATATCTCTGTTTAGTTCTCATAATTGCTTTTTCTGTTCGATATGTCTGGAGTGTATTATATTTTAACTTCTTATTAATAAGTTGTCTTTGTTTTTCTTCTGTCATATTTCTTTGAGATTCTTTTTCTAATTTTATGATCTCTTTTTCCAATTGATCTATTTCTATCATATATTCCTTCTTAATTTTAGAAGTATAACTTATTATCTGGCCTCTCAAATATGCTTTCATTGCTTCCCACAATATAAATTTATCATCAACTGAATGTAAATTTGTATCTAAAAAGAACTGAATCTGCTTTTTCATAAAATCACAAAAATCTTGACGTTTTAGTAGAATTGAATTAAATCTCCATCTATAAATTGATTCCTCTTTATCTATCATTATCATTGTCATTATTAAAGGAGAGTGATCAGACAATATTCTTGCTTTATATTCCACATTTTTCACTCTATCTTGAGTATTTGTTGATAATAGGAAAAAATCTATCCTTGAGTATGTTTTATGTCTATTTGAATAAAATGAATAATCCCTTTCTTTTGGATTGATTCTTCTCCATATATCAATCAAATTTAAATCTTTCATCAATGATAGAGTTAATTTTGCTACTTTTGATTTTGTAATAGCCTTTGTTGATCTATCTAAAACAGGATCTAAACAAAAATTAAAATCTCCACCTATTAATATTTTATCATGTGCATTAGCCAAATTCAAAAAGACCTCCTGTATAAATTTTACATCATTTTCATTTGGTGCATAAATATTCATAAGTCCATAGTTCTGAAAAAATTTGACAATGTATAATTAAATATCTTCCTGCCAAATCAATTAATACATTTTGTATTTTAATTGGTAAATTTTTATTAACCAAAATTGCAACTCCTCTTGCCTTTGAGTTAAATGAAGCTGCAATAACATTTCCAACCCAGTCTCTTTTTAATTTCTGATGTTCTATATCCGTTAAATGAGTTTCTTGTAAGAAAGCTATATCTATTTTCATTTTTTTAATATATGTTAAAATTCTTTTTCTTTTTATTGGTCCATTAAGCCCATTAACATTAAACCTAAAAAATTCAATAAATTAGTCATTATTTTTATTTATGTTACTCCAATCTATAATAATACCTAATCTTTCAACTTTCATTGTATCCTGGGAAATCTTTTTAGAAGTCTCCATGTTGCTATGTGTGTCCCCACCAAGCATCCAGGCAAAAGAATAGAAGAAAAATAGAAAATAAAGAAAAAAACAAAATACCCCCCTACTAATGTTGTGAAAGAAAAAAAACACAACATTACCCCCCTCTATTGTACGGGTCATGGCAATCGCCATGATTACACACGTGAATCCCGTAGTAACCGATTCAAAGCTCCCCAGCCCCCCCACAACTTAAAAAGTATATATATATAAAAAACATACTATTCTCAATTAATATTTCTAAAATTTTACTTTTCTCCCTTATATCATCCTTAAATGTCCATCAGTTCCATTTGCTTTCTCTATCTTCGTCTTTAACCATTACATTTAGAAATCTCTACGTTTAATTAGCGAAGAGATGGAAGTTTTTGTGTGGACACCTCCACATCTTGATAATCAGAAAAAAATCTTTTTCCCTCCTCCAAAAAAATTATCAATGTTGCTGGGTGACGCATTAAAAACTTATAACCTTTTTCCCATAAAACATTTTTAGCTAGATTAAATTCTTTCTTTCTCTTCAAAAGGTTATAACTTATATCAGGATAAAAAAGAACTGGTTTCTCTGCTATCATCAACGGACCTTTTCTTCTTTTAGCACCCTGGGCAGCCGCCCTCAAAATCTTTTCTTTATCCTGGTATCTTAAACATCTTATCAAAATTGATCGCGGATTTTGATCATCTTGAGATCTTGGTCTTAAGGCTCTGTGCACCCTTTCAATCTCAATTAAAGTTTCTTCTCCCATTTCCAATTTTTCAGGAATCCATTTTTGAAAAAAATTTATTGGGTCTTCTCCTTCGGTACCTTCTTTAAGTCCAACAATTTTAATATTGTTGCGTCTACTAAAATTTTCAAGCTTATCAATTTTTCCCACGAGTTGTTTTCTTTCTGATGTCCAGGCATCATTATCATCTTCCATCTTCTTCATTCTTCCATCCATTTCTTCCATTTTGACGTCCAAATCTGTAATTTTCTTTTCCATTTTTTCCTGTTTCTTTGTCATTTTATCAAACATAGCCTCCATATTTGTTATTTTTTCTTTAATTACTTTTTGGTTACTTTTAATGCATTTAATTTTTCTAATTTATGCATTATTTGCCTCAAAGTCTTTTTTGTAATTTCAGAGGAACTTTCATTTTCTTCTCCATCTTCGTCTGATTTTTCCAGAGAGTCCGGCTCTCTCTCAGACTCACTTTCACTGTCGGTTTCAGTCATTGCTGGGTTTTGTAGTTCTAGTTGCTCTCTTTTGCGCATGCTCGTTCCTTTACGCTTGCGCAGTTCTCGTTGATCTTTCCCTTTAGAAATGGCCGATGCTGCCACGGTCTCCTTTTCTGTTTCACCGGTGGTGTGTTGTACCTGAGTCCATGGTTCTTCAGTAGAAGTAGGCCTTGATTCTGTTCCAACTTGAGCGGTCTTCGCGGTAGTAATTTTCTTCGTCCTCTGTTTATGAGGCATAGCTTAAAACAATCCAGAGTAATTTATAAGTAACCTTAAAAAAGTATTAATTAACTTTTCTTCACTTAAACATTAATTTATTAACTTTTTTACGGGAGGGCTGGGTTCCAGCGTCTCGATCCTACGTCATCACGTGACGTCCCCCGCCTGTTTTCTTTTGTCTCTCTTACTCTCTCATTAGCAGCATCGAAATAGTAACAGCTTGCAATTCTCCAAGGGTGGGGGGCATGGGCAACTCTGCACCCTTCTGCCCATCAGAGTTGTTCATCTTTCGTAACACTACCAACCTCCACTGTTTCCTGCCCAGGAGGAGGAGGACATGGAGTTGTCAGCAGACATGGAGGCACACTCGGTCTGCCCTTCTCCGTGCCTCTGCTAGGATCAAGCGTCAAGCTGACTGCCATCGCTCCAAGACCCCACATTACTGCCAGGGACAGCGTGTGTGGCTTTCAACCTGAGACCTACCCTTCAAGGTGGATTCCCACAAGCTCGCCCCCCACTTCATCGGCCCCTTTCCCAGCTCTGCTGCCATCCATCTCAAGCTCCCCTCCACTCACCACCGCATTCATCCCACCTTCCATGTGTCCCATATCAAGCCCTTCATGAGCCACCCCATGTCCTGTCCCCAAACCCCCCCTCTGCCACAGCTCATCGATGGGTCAGAGGCCTTCATGGTGCGCCAACTGTAGGACATTTGTCACCAGGGCCATGGCCTCCAGTACCTTGTAGACTGAGAGGGCTACGGTTCTGAGGAGAGGTGCTGGGTCCCAGCCCATAACATCCTGGACCCCTCTCTCATCAGGGACTTTCATCGCCAGCACCCAACTCTACCTGTTGTGATGCCAGGAGTCGTCTGTAGAGGGGGAAGGGGTTACTGTTGGTACCTCCAGTTAAACTTTGTGTTTTTGTGTCTTTTCTCCCTAGCCGTCAGTCTGTGGCTTTGCAATGTCATGTGGTCTTGTTTGTTTTCATGCCCGATGTGCTCCTGTCCCCACTCCTGCTCTACTCCGGCCCCTGTATCACTGATTACTCCACTGCTCACCTGTTTCCCATTATTACCCATGTTGCTGCCACCTGTATCTCATTGTGCTCCACCGATCACCTGCCTCTCTGTTTATTGCTCAGTGTATTTCACCCATTTGTTGCCAGATTGATTGCTGACCAGCAAGGGAGTTGGTGCTTGTGTGAAAGTGGTTTGGAACTTGTTGAGGGAAAAAGAGTGGGAATTGCTGGGAGGGGGTTGCCTGTGTCTGGTAATGGCAGACAAGGTGAGAGGAGGGGCTGAGGGAAAGAGAGTGGAGAAGGAGCAGAATAGGGATTTGGGATCAGGGGTAGGCAGTTGGGAAGAAATGGATTATTGTGAAGGGAGAAATAAAGGGAATGAGGAGATAGTGAGAGGATGGATGAATGAAAACCAAGACAAAGGGAATAAAATAATAAGAAATGACAATGGAGAGAGTTCTGAAAGTGAGGAAGATGAACAAGTTCAGAGAGGAGGTGTTGTCATAATTAGGTTTAATGAGAAGGCGCAAGGACACATGAAGAAAATTAACCCGTTTGTGCTAACAACAACTCTGGCAAATAAGAAAGGGGAAATAGTATTTGAAAAAGTCCTTAATGATGGCAATCTATTGGTAAGATGTGCGAATGAGGAACAACTTGAGAAAGCACTCAAGCTAAAAGAGATAGGAAAATGCAAGGTGGAATATACAGGGAGGGTGGGAGCACGAAATGGTGGTTGTAAAGGAGTGATCACGGGTGTACCAATGAGTATAACCATGGAGGAGTTGAAGAGGAATATCAAAAGGGGGAAAGTAATTAATGTTCTAAGACTGAAAACAACAAAAGAGGGAATGAAAAAGGAAAGTGAAACAGTATTGATTGAATCTGAAGAAGAAAAGAGTTCCAAGGAAAGTGTTCCTGGGTTTCATGAGTTACCCAGTAAGGGTATATGTGCCAAAGCCATTGAGGTGTTGTCAAATTGTCAAAGGTTTGGACACATAGCTAAAAACTGTAAAAGGCAGAGGAGATGTGCTAGATGTGGGGATGATCATAAATATGGAAAGTGCGGAACAGGAGTGCAACCAAAATGCTGTAATTGTGGAGGAGCTCATAATGTGGTGTATAGTGGGTGTGAGGTTATGAGATGGGAGAATAAAATTCAAGAAATAAGAGTGAAAAGAAAGATCACTGATGCAGAAGCTGTAAGAATGTCAAGAGAACAGAATAATGCTCCTAATGACCAGAGAGCAATAGGGATGCAAGAGATGCAGTGAAGAGTAAATGACAGGATTTATGTGGAAAAAAAAAAGCTCTAGTAACATTCATTGCAGGAGTCTTTAATAGTACGGCAGAGATAAAGTCAAAAAGTGACAAAATTCAGCTGGTGGTCAAAGCAGCAGTAAACCATTTAGGGTTAGTAGGACTGACATGGGAAGAAGTAAGGGAGAACCTCACTAATCAGTCAAGCCAGGAAGTGTCATAGGTTGGTTAGTACTCATTATGGTGATTCTTTTGCAATGGAATGCAAGGAGTTTACTGGCCAATGGACAGGAATTTAAGGACTTTTTTAAGGAAATGTTGTGAAACCGGATGTAGTGTGTATTCAGGAAACTTGGTTGAAACCAGCTTTAGACTTTGTGGTACATGGGTATACAATGATAAGGAAAGATAGATATCTAGGGGGAGGAGGAGGTTGTGCTATGTTAATCAAGCAAGGTATACCGTATAGGGTACTGGAAAAAGGAGATGATCAGGAATACATAGTGGTGGAAATATGGGAGAGAGGGGAGGGAGTGGTCATAATTAACTACTACAATCCATGTAAAAGGTTGGATTTGGACAGCCTACTAAGGATACAAGGACAAAATAGACATAAAGTAGTGTGGTGTGCAGATTTCAATGCTCACAGCACAATATGGGGGATCCGATTACAGATTCAAATGGAACTGTAATTGAAGATTTGATGGAAGAAAGGGATTTGGTATGTATGAATGATGGTAGAGGAACAAGGATAAACATAACAACAGGAACTGAGTCGGTATTAGATATTACGTTAGTGTCTAATGTCTTGGCTGGCATTAGTAACTGGGGAGTTTGGACTGCTTCAACAGTAGGCAGTGATCACTACCCAGTTTTATGTTCAGTGGGTGAAAGAGTTGAAATAAGACTAGGTGGGGGAGTCCCAAAGTGGGTGTTTGGAAAAGCAAATTGGGGTAAGTTCCAGGAGTTAAGTGAAGAAGCATTGACAAAGATTGACATTTCTGGAGATATAGATGAATTAAACAGTCAGGTGACGTCAACAATTATTATGGCAGCAGAAGGATCTATACCCAGGAGTAAAATTAGGATAAATAGAAAACTAGTGCCATGGTGGACAGAGGAATGTTGTCAGGCTGTAAAAAACAGAAATAGAGCATTCAGGCTAGTTAAAAGAACCCATAATACGCAGCATTTGATTCAGTATAAGAAGGCACAGGCAGTGGTGAGAAGAACTATACGTCAAGATAAAAGGGCAAGTTGGAGGAGCTTTTGCAACAAAATAGGAAGAACAACACCTGTGGGAGAGGTATGGGGAATGATTAAGAGAATGGGGGGAGATAGAAGGGATTGGGAGTATCCAGTAATGATATACGAGGAGGAAACAGCAGTCTCCAGCAGGGATAAGGCTGAGATCATGGCCAAGTTCAGAAAATTTGTCTGAAGAAGAGAGAAGGAGAAGAGAAAGAACAATGAGTCAATACCCAGGTGTGTTAAACAGGAGGAAAGGAACAAATGATATAATTGATGATCCATTTACTTTGGCATAAAAGGTGAGAGCAATAAAGAGATTGAGACCAACCTCCCCAGGGAAAGATCTAATATGCTATGTTATGCTAAAAAATCTAGAAGAAGGAGCGCTCTTGAAGTTACTGCATTTTTATAACAGAGTGTGGGAGGAGGGAAGATTACTAAGTGCATGGAAAGAAGCAGTAGTAATTCCAATAAGAAACCTGGCAAGGATCCATCAAAACCCACTAGCTACAGGCCAATAGCACTAACATCAAATATATGTAAGGTAATGGAAAGGATGATAACTGAAAGGTTATCACATGATCTTGAGAAGAGTGGAATGCTGGCAAGTTATCAGAGTGGTTTTAGGAAGGGAAGGAATTCCATGGACTCAGTGATAAGGTTAGAGACTGAAATAAGAAAGGCCCAGGCAAATAAAGAATCAGTAGCTGCAGTGTTTTTTGACATTGAAAAAGCCTATGATATGATGTGGAAGGAAGGATTATTAATTAAACTGCACAAGATGGGGGTTGGGGGAGAATTTTTAATTGGATTAAAGATTTTTTGTTTGGTAGAAAAATTCAAGTTCGGATTGGATCAGAATTATCAAAACAGTACATAGTGGAAAATGGCACACCTCAGGGTCATGTGATTAGCCCGTTACTTTTCATCATTATGATCAATGATGACTTCAGAAAGGTACCAGTGGATATAGGTAGGTCACTGTTTGCAGATGATGGGGCCTTGTGGAAAAGAGGCAGGAACACGGAGCATATAATCAGGAAACTACAAGGAGCAATTGATGAAGTGGTAGAGTGGGGTTATGATTGGGGATGTAGATTTTCAGTGGAAAAAACTCAAACTGTAGTTTTCACTAGGAAAAGAATTGAAGTAGGGAAGAAGTTAAGGATGTATGGGATTGAATTAGAAAGGGTTGGATTATTTAAATTTCTGGGAGTTATATTTGATTCACGATTAACATGGGCAGACCATATCAGGAAGGTTGAGGAGAAATGTAAAAAAGTAACAAACGTGATGAGATGTTTGACTGGTAGGGAATGGGGAACAAGTTGTTCAGCATTAAAGAGAATGTATGTGGCTTTAGTAAGATCTGTGTTGGACTATGGAAGTGTAGCATATGGATCAGCAGCTAGGTCTCTTATAAGGAAACTGGATGTGATTCAGGCTCAGGTTTTGAGAGTGTGCAGTGGGGCTTTTAAAACATCACCAGTATCAGCCCTGGGAATAATGCCTTTGGAATTAAGAAGGATGCAATTGATGGCAAACTACTGGGTTAATTTGCAGGGACACAATGATTCTCACTCTGCTAAAGGAGTGTTGCAGGAGTCCTGGGAAAATGGGAGGTTTCAGAGGGAAAACTTTAGTCGGGTAGGGAATGATATTGCTAGATCATGTGGAGTGTTTGATCTAAGGATAAGTCCTTCAGTAGTTTATCCGGTTGTAGCTCCATGGAAGCTGGTATGGCCTGACGTAGACTGGCATTTGTTAGAGGTAAAAAGGAAAGGGAAGTATAAAACTGATTTGGTAAGTGCATTTAACTGTCATGTGATGGAAAAGTATAGTGATTATACTCAGGTCTATGCAGATGGTGCTAAGGAACCTGAGACAGGAGTGACAGGGTTTGGGGTGGCTATACCAGCAAAAGCAATTGCAATCAGCAGAAGAACAGCTGATAAGTTAGCGGTTTATACAGTGGAGATGATGGCAGTGTTGGTTGCGTTGCGTTGGGTGGAGAAAACTAAACTAGTCAAAGCGTTGATATGCTCAGATTCATCTTCAGTACTAGCAAGTTTAAGGTCTTCTCACTCAAACAGCCAGCAAGATGTACATCATGAAGTCCTTCAGTCAGTCACAAGAGTTGCAAATCAGGGAGGTCAGGTTAAATTTCTATGGGTTCCAGCTCATGTAGGGGTGAAGAGCAATGAAAGAGTGGATGAGGTGGCAAAGAGGTTAATAAAGAAAGAAAATATAGAAATGCACATTAGTATCAGTAAAGCAGAGGTTAAGTGTGTAATCTGGGAACAAATTAACCAAATGTGGCAAGAAAGATGGGACAGGGAGGGAAAAGGGAGGCATTTATATCAAATACAAAAAAGTGTTGCAGGTACTAGGGTAGGAAGTAGATACAGAAGAGAGGAAATTGTGTGGACTAGGTTAAGGCTGGGGCATTGTGCACTAAACCAAACATTGAAATTGATAGGGAAACACCAGACAGGATTGTGTGCGGAATGTCAGGAAGAGGAGCCAGGAGAACATGTTGCAGGAAGTACGGGATACAGAGAGAGATGATGAGAATTAATCTAAGGGAATTGGGGGTGCAGGAATTCACATTAAAAAGGTTGCTGGGCATGGGTGAGAGAACACAGGTCAGGGTATTTTTAGCATTCTTAAGAAGTACAAGGTTTTTTTTATAGGATATGATGGATAAACAGAAATAGGATACTAGGATGGGGAGGATAAAGTGTAGGTTAGGGTATGTGTATGTGTGCGATTGGATGAAGGGATTTAGAATGTGAGTCCATCGCATACTCCGGAGCAGAAGGAGGTGGTAATGCACCATTAAGCTGGGTGCCAACCGCCGTAAAACAAGACGGAGAGAGATTGTGTCAGTGAGTTTTCCTGAGCCTTTCTGCTTTCTGTCCATCTGAATATTGACTCTGCCTGTTTCCCGATTCTGGTTTTTGAATTTCTCTGGATGTTTTGATCTCTGCCTGAACTTTGACACTGACTTTGCTTTCACCTCGGGACTTGTTACTTAATTAATATCACTGTGTGCACAGTACTGGGTCTGTGATTGGATCCCTGCTCCAGAGTCTTGACACTAACTCCCTGAACTCACGTTGCAGAATCTCATCCCTCTTCCTACTTAGAAACATAGAAAACCTACAGCACAATACAAGCCCTTTGGCCTACAAAGTTGTGCCGAACACATCCCTACCTTAGAAATTACTAGGCTTACCCATAGCCCTCTATTTTTCTAAGCTCCATGTACCTTTCTAACAGCTTCTTAAAAGACCCTATCATATCCACCTCCACCACTGTTGCCAGCAGTCCATTCCACGCACTCACCACTCTCTGAGTAAAAAAACTTACCCCTGACATCTCCTCTGCACCTACTCTCCAGCACCTTAAACCTTTGTCCTCTTGTGGCAACTCTCAAGAAGCTCGACACCATCCAGTACGAGGAAGCCTACTTGATTGGTACCCCTTCCATAAGCATCCAATCCCTTCACCATCGATGAGCAGTTGTAGCAGTATGTACTTTCTACAAGATGCACTGCAACAACACACCAAAGTTCCCAAGGCAGCACCTTCCAGGCACACAGCCACTACCATCTAGAAGGACAAGAACAACAGATACCCAGGAACACAATCAATGGAAATCCCCCTCCAAGTCTCTCACCATCCTGACTTGGGAACATATCGCTGTCCTTCATTGTCGGTGGGTCAAAGTCATGGAATTCCCTCCCTAATAGCTCTGTGGGTGTACTTACACCTTAGGGACCGTAGTGATTCAAGAAGGCAGCTCATCACCACCTTCTCAAGGGCAACTAGGGATGGGCAATAAATGCTGGCAATGCTCACATCCCATAAATGAATAAATAAATAAATCACATGAGTGATTTATTTAATCACATAAGGAGGAAATAGCAGAGGTAATTAATGAATACTTTACTTCAGTATTCACTATGGAAAAGGATCTTAGTGATTGTAATGATGACTTGCAGCAGACTGAAAAGCTTGAGCATGTAGATATTAAGAAAGAGGATGTGCTGGAGCTTTTGGAAAGCATCAAGTTGGATAGGTCACCGGGACCGGACAAAATGTACCCCAGGCTACTGTGGGAGGCAAGGAAGGAGATTACTGAGCCTCTGGCAATGATCTTTACATTATCAATGGGGACGGGAGAGGTTCCGGAGGATTGGAGGGTTGTGGATGTTGTTCCTTTATTCAAGAAAGGGAGTAAGATAACACAGGAAATTATAGACCAGTGAGTCTTACTTCAGTGGTTGGTGAGTTGATGGAGGAGATCCCTAGAGGCAGTATTTATGAGCATTTGGAGAGGTATAATATGATTAGGAGTAGTCAGCATGGCTTTGTAAAGAGCAGGTCGTGCCTTATGAGCCTGATGTAATTTTTTGAGGATGTGACTGAACACATTGATAAAGGAAGAGCAGTAGATATAATGTATATGGATTTCAGCAAGGCATTTGATAAGGTACCCCATGCAAGGCTTTTTGACAAAAAAAAAGGAGGCATGATCCAGAACTGGCTTGCCCACAGAAGGCAAAGAGTGGTTGTGGACGAGTCATATTCTGCATGGAGGCCAGTGGTGTGCCTCAGAGATCTGTTCTGGGACCCCCTTCTCTTCGTGATTTTTATAAGTGACTTGGATGAGGAAGTGGAGGGATGGGTTAGTAAATTTGCTGACGACACAAAGGTTGGTGATGTTGTGGATAGTGTGGAGGCTGTCAGAGGTTACAGTGGGACATTGAAAGGATGCAAAACTGGGCTGAGAAGTGACAGATGGAGTTCAACCCAGATAAGTGTGAGGTAACAACACACACAAAATGCTGGTAGAACACAGCAGGCCAGGCAGCATCTATAAGCACTGTCGACGTTTCGGGCCGAGACCCTTCATCCGAACTAACTGAAAGGAAAGATAGTAAGAGATTTGAAAGTAATGGGGGGAGGGTGAAATGCGAAATGATAGGAGAAGACCGGAGGGGTTGGGATGAAGATAAGAGCTGGAAAGGTGATTGGCGAAAGTGATACAGAGGTGGAGAAGGGAAAGGATCATGGGACGGGAGGCCTTGGGAGAAAGAAAGGGGGAGGGGGGGAAGCACCAGAGGAAGATGGAGAACAGGCAGAGTGATGGGCAGAGAGAGAGAAAAAAAACAAACAACTAAATATGTCAGGGATGGGGTAAGAAGGGGAGAAGGGACATTAACAGAAGTTAGAGAAGTCAATGTTCATGCCATCAGGGTGGAGGCTACCCAGCCGGTATATAAGGTTTTGTTCCTCCAACCTGAGTGCGGCTTCATCTTGACAGTAGAGGAGCCCATGGATAGACATATCAGAATGGGAATGGGACATGGAATTAAAATGTGTGGCCACTGGGAGATCCTGATTTCTCTGGCGGACAGAGCGTATGTGTTCAGCAAAACGGTCTCCCAGTCTGCGTCGGGTCTCACCAATATATAAAGGGCCACACCGGGAGCACCGTACGCAGTACACCACACCAGCCGACTCACAGGTGAAGTGTTGCCTCACCTGGAAGGACTGTCTGGGGCCCTGAATGGTGGTGAGGGAGGAAGTGTAAGGGCAGGTGTAGCACTTGTTCCGCTTACAAGGATAAGTACCAGGAGGGAGATGGGTGGGAAGGGATGGGGGGGACGAGTGGACAAGGGAGTCACGTTGGGAGTGAACCCTGTGGAAAGCAGAAAGGGGGGGAGGGAATGATGTGCTTGGTAGTGGGATCCCATTGGAGGCGGTGGAAGTTACGGAGAATTATATTTTGGACATGGAGGCTGGTGGGGTGGTAGGTGAGGACAAGGGGAACCCTATCCCAAATGGGGTGGCGGGCAGATGGGGTGAAGGCAGATTTGCAGGAAATGGGAGAGATGCGTTTGAGAGCAGAGTTGATGGTGGAAGAAGAGAAGCCCCTTTGTCTAAAAAAAGAAGACATCTCCTTTGTCCTGGAATGAAAAGCCTCATCCTGAGAGCAGATGTGGTGGAGATGGAGGAATTGTGAGAAGTGGATAGCATTTTTGCAAGAGACACGGTGGGAAGAGGAATAGTCCAGGTAGCTGTGAGAGTCTGTAGGTTTATAGTAGATATCAGTAGATAAGGCGACTCCAGAGATAGAGACAGAAAGATCAAGAAAGTGGAGGGAGGTGTTGGAAATGGACTAGGTAAATTTGAGGGCAGGGTGAAAGTTGGAGGCAAAGTTAATGAAGTCAACGAGCTCAGCATCCATGCAGGAGGCAGCACCAATGCAGTCGTTGATGTAGCAAAGGAAAAGAGGGGGACAGATACCCGTATAGACTTGGAACGTGGACTGTTCCACAAAGCCAACAAAAAAGCAGACATAATTGGGACCCATTGCTACACCCTTGGTTTGGAGGAAGTGGGAGGAGCCAAAAGAGAAATTATTGAGAGTAAGAACTAATTCCGCTAGAAGGAGGAGAGTGGTGGTAGAGGGGAATTGGTTAGGTCTGGAATCCAGAAAGAAGTGAAGAGCTTTGAGACCGTCCAGGTGAGGGATGGTGGTATATAGGGACTGGACGTCCATGGTGAAAATAAGGCGGTGGGGGCCAGGGAACTTAAAATCATTGAAAAAATTCAAAGCATGAGAAGTGTCACGAACATAGGTGGGAAGAGATTGAACAAGGGGGGGATAAGACAGTGTTAAGGTATGGAGAAATGAGTTCGGTGGGGCAGGAGCAAGCTGAGACAATAGGTCTACCTGGACAGGCAGGTTTCTGGATCTTGGGTAGGAGGTAGAAATGGGAAGTACGGGGTGTGGGAACTATGAGGTTGGTGGCAGTGGATGGGAGATCCCCAGAGCTGATAAGGTCGGTGATGGTATAGGAGACAGTGGCCTGGTGCTCCTTAGTGGGGTCATGATCAAGGGAGGTATCAGAGAGATGTCGCTGTGCCTCCGCTAGATAGAGGTCAGTACGCCAGACAACAACAGCTCCCCCCTTATCAGCAGGATTTATAGTGAGGTTGGGAGTAGTGCAGAGAGAGCAGAGAGCAGAGTGTTCAAAGGAGTTAGGTTGGAATTGGAAAAGGGTGTGGTGAAGTCAAGACAGTAACCACACCATCGGCAATTAGCAATAAAGAGATCCAGAGCAGGCAGAAGACCAGAGCGGGGTGTCCATGAAGAGGAGGAGGGTTGAAGAGGGGAGAAGGGATCATCAGTGGGGGTAGGAGAGTCCTTGTCAAAGAAGTAAGCTCAGAGATTAAGTCGGTGGAAGAAGAGTTCAGCATCATGGCGTACACAGAACTCACTGAGGTGTGGGCGAAGGGGGACAAAGCTGAGGCCCTTACTGAGGACAGAGCGCTCTGCCTCAGAGAGTTGAAGGTCGGAGGGAATGGTAAAGACCTGGTACGAATGAGAGATGGGATCAGAGGGGGGAGGAAGGCTGGTAGTGTCACTGGAGAGGGAAGGGTTGGAGTGAGAGGAAAATGGAGCCTCTGAGGGCTCAGGAATTGACGATGGGATCTGAGGGAGAGGGGATTGCAGAGTGGTGATGGGGGAAGGGGAGACAGGAGACACAATCGCAGCATGTGAAGATTCAGCCTGGAGTTCAAGGCTGGAGTCACAGTCGGTGGTTGCACAATCGTAGTTCATTTTGGTCGGTCAAATATGATGGCAGGATATAGTATTAATGGTAAGACTCTTGGCAGTGTGGAGGATCAGAGGGATCTTGTGGTCTGAGTTCATAGGACACTCAAAGCTGCTGTGCAGGTGAATGTGTGATTAAGAACGCATACGGTGTATTGGCCTTCATTAACCATGGGAATGAGCTTAAGAGCCAAGAGGTAATGTTGCAGCTATCTAGGACCCTGATCAGACCCCATCTGGAGTACTGTACTCAGTTTTGGTCATCTCACTGCAGGAAGGATGTGGAAACTATAGAAAGGGTACAGAAGAGATTTACCTGGATTGGGGAGCATACCTTATGAGAATAGGTATGTGAACTTGGCCTTTTGTCCTTGGAGTGATGGACTATAAGAAGTGACCTGATAGAGATGTACAAGATGATGAGAGGCATTGATCATGTGGATAGTCAAAGGCTTTTTCACAGGGCTGAAATAGCTAATATGAGAGGCCAGAGTGTTAAGGTGCTTGGAAGTAGGTACAGAGGAGATGTCCATATAACCATATAACAATTACAGCATGGAAACAGGCCATCTTGGCCCTTCTAGTCCATGCCAAACGCTTACTCCCACCTAGTCCCACCTACCTGCACTCAGCCCATAACCCTCCATTCCTTTCCTGTCCATATACCTACCCAAATGACAGGGGTAAGTTTTTTTTTGCTCAGAGCTGTGAGTGCGTGGAATGGGCTGCTGGCAATGATGGTGGAGGTGGATTCAATAGGGTCTTTTAAGAGAATCTTGGATAAGTACATGGAGCTTAGAAAAATAGAGGGCTAAGGGTAATCTAGGTAATTTCTAATGTAAGGACATGTTTGGCACAGCATTGTGGGCCAAAGGGCCTGTATTGTGCTGTAGATTTTCTATGTTTCTAAGCACCACAACCATCTTCCTTTGCGTCATGTATGATTCCAACCAGCAGAGGGTTTCCCCCTAATTCCCATTGACTCCATTTTAGCTAGGCCTTCTTGATGCCATAGTAGGTCAAATGCTGCCTTGGTGTCGAGGGCTATCACTCTCACCTCGCCTCTGATATTTCGCTCTTTGGTCCACGTCTGGACCAAGGAGGTGATGAGGTCAGGAGCTGAGTTGCTTTGATGAAACTCAAACTGGGCATCTGTAAGCAGGTTATTGCTGAGTAAGTGCTGCATGATAGGACTGTTGATGACCCTTTCCATTACTCTCCTGATGATTGAGAACAGGCTGATAGGATGGTAGTTGGCTGGGTTGGGTTGTTTCTTGTGTACAGGACATAGCTGGGCAATTTTCCACACTGCCGGGTAGATGCCGGTGTTGTAGCTGTACTGGAATAGTTTGGCTGGTGGCGCAGCAAGTCTGGAGCACAATTGGTGCTTGTATGGGCCACGACTTCTGGCTGCTCACCCTCCCAGTTAAGAGTGCTGAGGACTTGGTCCGAGATGTCCCAGACCCTGGCACCAGGAGTCAACATACAATCTGGGAATCTCGTTCTCATCCACAGAACCTCCTTTCTGTTTCCCTACCTAACAAATCCCCTATCACCACAGCTTACCTCTTTTCCCTCTCCCTTCCTTTCTGAGCTGCAGAGCTAGAGTCAGTGTCAGAGACCTGACCATAGTGACTTTTCTCTGTTAGGTTATTTCCCCCCCCCCAACAGTATCCAAAGTGATGTTGAGGGGATGGACACAGGGGTACTCTGCACTGGCTCCTTAACCCCTTTCTCCTTCCTGACTCACACCCAGTTGCCTGTGTCCTGCTCCTTGGGTGTAACTACTTCTGTCAGTAATTATGTCCTGTCTATCAGACCCTCAGCTTACTGAATGGCCATTTAGTTTCAGCTCCAACTCCTTCACTCTTGACCCATTAGTTGCTGCTGATTAGATATTTGCATTAACGAGCTGGTGTACCTGATAAAGTGACCACTGAATGTATACCCTGTTACAGAATCTCAGTATCAATATTAGAAATGGCCTTCCACCTATTTTTGTATCATTGGCAAAAATAGGGAACAATTGCAGGTCAAGAACTGATGCCCACTGGTTACCTCCTTCCAGTCTGAAAATGATCTATTTATTTCAACTCCTTTTTTGTGACAGTTTTCAATTCATTCTACACACTTCTTCCAGTACCATGGGCTTTCAATCTGCGCATCAGTCTCTTGTGTGGCACCTTATTTGTGCTTAAGGTTTTCTATGTTTCTATGTTGTCAAATGTATTTTGGAAATCCAAATTTGTGAAATCTGCAGCACTTCTCAATCAACTCTTCCTGTCACATCTTCAGAGAATTTGAACAAACTTGTCAAATATAATTTACATTTCATAAACCATGTTGACTAGGTTTAATTATATGTTGAATTTCTAAATAATTAGTTATACCCTTCATAATTATTGACACTAGTATTTTACTAACAGTAAATGATTAAACAAGTGCTCATAGTTCCTTCTGCCATTATCATTTTTGAACAAGGGTCAAGATGCTTGTTTATCAATCTTCTTGAGTTTAGTGAGTTATGAAATTTTTTAATGAACGTGCCTACTGTCTCTGCAACCACGTCCTTTAAAACCTAGTATGCAGTCCTTCATATTACAGTGATCTGACCGCCTTTAACGACTATAGTTCCTCTAAAACTTTATCTCTCAGAATTGTGAGTTTTGCAAGTTTTGCTTTATTTTAAATTCACTTCTGATGCAATGAAGATGATTCAACATATCTGTTATTTCTTTGCCAACTGTTATTAATTCCCTACCAACATTCACCAGCAGCTTAGCCTCCCTAATCCTGTATTTATATGCAGAGAAACTTCTACTGTATCTTATGCTAAGTGCAAGATTCCCACAGTATCTAGATATCTGTCATCATCTTTCAATCAGTTCACTGACAGTGTGAGGGTAGTAATGAGGGCTTAAGTACAAGAAAGAACATGGAATGAATACAGGCAAGAGTGAAAAATGTTATTTTGCACTGACCAAGTCTCCCCTATGGCAGGCAAGAATTCTACAACTGAACCAGCAACACAATGGACATTTTATTCAATAGTTGCATTCACAAGACTCCAGCTAGAGTTGGGGTTTTTTTCTGAGTGGTTCTGGCTCCTTCTCTGAGGAAGGGCATTTTGCTATAGAGAGAGTTCACTCATGACCTATAAGACTAATTCCCTGGATGGCAGGAGTAATACACGAGGAGACGATTAGGACCATTGTCTAGCCTTTAGAAGAATAAGGTGAAATGTACAAAAGCAGTAAAGATGTTTCTGCTGGTAAAAACCCAGAACCACTGGTCAAACCCCAAGAATACTGCATAAGCCATTGGGGACTGAAATGAGGAATATTTTCTTCACCTATGTCTTGTGTACCTGTGGAATTCTCTACCATAGCATGAAGGAGTTGGATAAAGCTCTGATGGCTAAAGAGATCAAGAGAAATGGAGAGAAGGTAGGAACAATCTACTGAATTTGTTTGGTCAGCCATGTTGTCTTTGAATGTTAGAACAGGTTTAAATTGTGGAATGGTTCACTCCTGCTCCACGATTCCAGGAATCCCAAATGGAATGACTAAAGATGTTGTAGAGGTGGGTTCCATTGTGTTTTTAAGAGGGGATGTGGGTGGAATAAGAACTGGCCTGGGGTAGAGGGTGGGTGGAAGGTGGGGGCTGCAAGGAAGGTCAAAATTAGAGATCTTCCCTCAGACAGAACATGGTTGACATGATGGCACGAACATTATAGGATTCCATGATCTGGACACCTCATTCTACATCGAGGTGGTTGATCTCTGTAAGAAAAGCATATGTTTTATTGTGAACACCCCTAGCCTCCCAGGTACCACAGGCCACGTCATCTCAATTGTCCCTCCAGCAGCAAAGCTACCACATCTGGAACTATTCCGGTGAATCACCCCTACACACCCTTGGTGTGTAGGTAGTTTTTAAGGTAAGGAAACCAAAGGAAACATGATATAAATGCTTCACCAAATTCCAAAATAACTGCAATAAGGCTACATCTGAAATATTGTGTATTGTGAGCAAAACTAGACTCCACACTTTAGGGAGGATGAAATTTTGCTGGAGCGGGTGCAGAAGAGATTCAAGCTCAAGCTCAGTTTATTGCCATTTAACCATACTCATGTATACTGCCAGCCAAAACAATGTTCCTCTGAATCACCAGAATGTTGTCTAGATGGAATGGTTCATTTATGAGGAGACTGGGGAAAGCAGAGACTCTCACTTCTGAATGAGCACATGAATCACCGAGACATAAAAGATTACAGACCGAGTGGAAGTAATTGGGATTATTGTAGAGAGGACTTTGGACATAGTGAACAGAAGGGCCTGTCTCTATGCTATAGGACTCTAGAACTGTATGACTCTGACTGTTTCTCTACAACTGAATAAGGATGCAATGTTAAGGCTTCAGACTACACTTGGAGTATTTTAAGCAGCTTTGGCCCCCTTATCCAAAAAAAAAATGTTGACATTGGTTAAGATCTGAGGAGATTCACAAGAATAATTCCAGAAATGAAAGGGTTAATGACAAGTGTTTGATGGCTCTGGGTCTGTATTCGCTGTATTTAGAAGACTGAGGTGGTCACAATGAAACTTTCTGAAAGGCCTAAATAGTGTAGACTGGACAGGATGTTTACTATAGTGGGAGAGTCTAGGACCAGAGGGTACAGCATCAAAATAGAGGGATGACCCTCTAGGACACAGACGAGGAGAAATTTCGTTAGCTAGTGGGTGGTGAAACTGTGGAATTCATTGCCACAGATGGCTGTGGAGGCCAAATCATTGGGTATATTTCAAAGGGGTTGTTGATAGGCTCTTGATTAGTAGGTGTGTCAAAGGTTATGGCAAGAAGGCACGAGAATGGAGTTGAGAAGGAGAATAAATCAACCATGATGGAATGGTGTCGCAGGCTTGATGGGCTGTGGCCTAATTCTGCTCCTATGATCTTATGACCTTATGAACTCAAATTCTCTGATAACAAAGGCCAACATACCATTTGCTTCTCTTCCTATTTGGTGCACCTCTATGGTGACTTTTCAAGAGTAGTGTTCAAAGACATCTGGATCCCCTTTCAAAATTATCCAATCTGTCTCTTTTCATGAAATATTCAGCTCTTATTGGTTCTAGTATCAAAGTGGCTAACTTGACATTTTCATGTGTCAGTCCTACTTCCAAAGTGCTTAAGTGAGATGAAAGAAATTTGTGAGCTTGAGCAGCTGTTGCAAAGTTGTAGGAGGAAAACACTAAACAAATGGTGTGAAAGTGCAGATAAAGAGGGCTTAATAGACGGAAGAACACAGAATGTGGACGTATAGGAGAGGCAGGAGTAAAAATTAACAACTTGCAATATTGCAGATATTTTGTATCATGTTTTCTGACAGAAATGAGGCAACAGCTGTTTTTTATCTGCCCTTTTCAGCCTGTCCTGTCATTGAACCACATTTTGGCTCATCATTGTCAGTCACATTTTCCTGCACTACCCCTGTGTCCCTCGATTCCTACAGTATCCAGTAAACCCTCAACATCTCTTTTCAATGAGTTCACTGGAAGGGTCTCCACGCCCTTGTAATGAGAGAATTCTCAAAATCCTGCATGAAGTTATTTCTCCTCATCTTATTTCAAATTAGATTCTGTGACTGAACAACATCTTCCAATCCTCTGGTACCTCAACAGTCACCAAGGATCATTTAAGTATTTCTGCTCAGGCCCTAGCAATTTCTGCACTTGCCTCCAACAGGGTCTCTGGGGGAACAACCTGCCAGGCCCTGGGACTTTATATACCCTAATATCCTCAGGAAAGCAAACATCTCCTCCTCTGTAATCTGTATAGGGTCCATGAAGTCGATGTCACTTTGCCTTGCTCTATAGATTCTGTATGTCTTCTGAGTAAATATGATGCAAAAATTTTGTTCAAGATCTCCCCCATCATTTTTGGCTCCATGCATAGATTATCATTCTCATCTTCCAGGGGACCAATTTTGTCCCTTGCAATCATTTTGCTCTTAACATATCTGTAGAAACTCTTAGGATTCTCCTTCAGTAACTTCATGCCATCTTTTAGCTCTCCTGAATTCTTTCTTAAGTGTTCTCTTGAATTTCTTAAACTCCATAAGCACCTCAGTTGTACATACCTGCCTATACCTGCTATGCTCCTCCTTTTTTCCTTAACCAGGGCCTCAATATCTCTTTATATCCTTACCCTTTATTCTGACAAGCACATACAAACTTTGTATGCTCGAAATTTCACTTTTGAAAGCCTCCCACTTACCAAGTACACATTTGCCAAAAAAACAACCCACAGTTGCCATATCCTTTCTGATACTATCAAAATTGGCCTTTCTCCAATTTAAAATCTCAAACTGCAGACCAGACCTATCTTTTTCCACATTTACTTTGAAACTAATGGCATCGTGGTATAAAGTGTTCCCCTACACAAACTTCTGTCGCCTGCCCTATCTCATTCTCTAATAGCAAATCCAGTATTGCACGCTCTCTCATTGGGACTTCCATGTACTGATTAAGGAAACTTTCCTGAACATGTTTGACAAACTCTATCTTATTTAGTTTTTTTACAGTATGGGAGTCCCAGTCAATATGTGGAAAGTTAAAATCAACTATGATAACAACCTTGCAACAGTCTGTAATCTCTCTGCAAATTTGTTCCTCTAAATCCCTGGGACTGTTGGGTGGTCTATAATATAGCCCCATTAACGTGGTTGTACATTTATCATTCCTCAGTTCTACCCATAATGCCACACTAGACGAGTTCTCCAATCTGTCCTGATTGAGCATTGCCGTGACATATTTCCTGACTAGTCATGCCACCTCTCCTCCTTTAATCCCTTCGCTCTGTCACATCTAAAACATCAGGACCCCAGAATATAGAACTGCCAATCCTATTCCTCCTGCAGCAAGTTTCACTAATGGCTATAACTCATAATTCCAAGTGTTGATCTATGTCCTGAGCTCATCTGCCCGTCCTACAATACTCCTTGCATTCAAATATATGCAGCTTAGGATATTAATTGCACCATACTCAACCTTTTGGTCCCTGATTTTGTCTGAGGTCTTACCAACATCTAACTGCTCAAAAACTTTGGTTCCCATCTGCCTGTAACTCTAATTTAATCCTCCTCTCACCACCAACATCTTGCAGTACTATCAGACATTCCCACTAGGATATTAATCCCTTTCTAGTTCAGCTGCAAACTATCTTTTCTGTACAGGTCCCACCTTCCCTGGAAGAGAGCACAATGATCCAAAATCTTATGCTCTCCCTCCTACACCAAGTTATTAGCCATGTGTTAAACTGTATAATCTTCCTATTTCCGGCCTCACTAGCACATGCACAGGTAACAATCCTGAGATCACAACCCTGGTGTTCCTGTCCTTTAACTTAGCACCTAACTCCCTGAAATCACTTTGCAGAACCTCATCACTCCTCCTATCTGGACCACGACCTCTGGCTGTTCACTGTCCCACTTAAGAATGCTGAGGACTTGATCCAAGATGTCCCGGATCCTGGCACCCGGGAGGCAACATTCTATCCAGGAATCTCACTCTCACCCACAGAACCTCCTGTATGTTCCCCTAACTAATGAATCCCCTTTCAATAGAGTTAGCCTATACTCCCCCTTCCCTTCTGAGTCACAAAGTCAGACTCACTGCCAGAGACATGAGCACTGAGACTTTCCTCTGCTACGTCATCCCCCAACAGAATCCAAACTGGTATACCTGTTGTTGAGGGGGAAGGCCACAGGGGTACTCTGCACTGGGTATTTCACAAGATTAAACAGAAAGCACAAGGGCTTAATCACTCTGGTTAAGACAACAATTAGCAAATACAGGTGCTCAAGAAACCAAGAAGCCCAACACTATGGCAGGGTGCAGAGCTCATGGCAAAGACTGTCTCACTCACATGCCCATCAACTCTGCCTTTATTTCCTGCCACCCACCTACTCCAGACACAAATTCACCTACCAGGACATCTTGGCAAGGAAACTGGAGAACACAGGAGAATGAGTGGTGGTAATCTGAAGAACACAAACGCCATACAGTCAGCACCAAAATTTGTCAATTGTGAGTTTCCTAAGGTAAATCTTTGTTGACTCTGCTCAGTCCTGTTCTCCTGTGTTAGACGAAACCCCCAAATGCTCAGCTGTGGAAAGAGAAAGAATTAATGTTTTGGGTGGAAATTCTTTTAACACAAGCGTTTTCTGGCTGTTCTATCATTAATGTCTGAGGGTATTGTGGAGCATGTTTCCTCTCTTGAAGAGGTGTGCATGTAAAAGTGCAACATGTTAAGATTTGTTGGTGGACATGATGATTGAGGAAGAATGGGGAAGAATTTAGGAAATATGTATTGATATAAAAAGAGTACTTAGAGAAGTTGGCAAGACAAAATCCATAAATTCCCAAGTCTTGACAAATTATATCCCAGAATTTAGAAAGAGGTGGTTATAGAGATGGTGAATCCCCCGTCATCATCTTCTAAAAGTTCTGGATTGGAAGGTAGTAAATATGTTGCAGAAAGAAGAGAGAAATAGCCACAAGGAGTTACAGGTATTTTAGAGACATGTCCGTTACAAGGAAGGTGCCTGAGTCTATGTTGATGGATTTTAAAACACCTTAAAAAGAGTCCAAGTCGTAAAATGAGGGAGACTCTCAGCAGAGCATCTATGGAAAAAGAAACAGAATTAATGTTTCTGATTAGAATCGTAGTGAACTACAGTACAGAAACAGGCCCTTTGGCCCATCAAGTCCTTGCAAACTGGCTTTTCTACCTAGTCCCAGCTACTTGCACTCAGACCACAGGTCTCTACATCTCTCATCCATATACCTATCCCAACTTCTCTTAAGGCCACTCTATGAGTTTAGAATGACCTTGAAGCCATGGCTGCCTTGTTATGGTATGAAAAACTGAGGCTGTGGCAGTGTGGGTTCCTGGCATTGATTCCTGCCATGCATTTGAGTGAAGCTAGGGAGGATTCAGCCTCATTGTAGGAACTCTGTAATCTACCTGAGAATACTTGTTCTTGACTATGATGTAAAGATTGAAGACCCAATGTTGGTACTGCTTGCAGGTGCTTGAGTAAGGTGAAGGAAAGTTCTGAGTAGCTTTTGTGGAGTGGACGGGGCAGATAATGAATATCAAAAATAGCAAGGTTTAGAATCATCACTCTAAAGATCATACGGAGCCAAAGTCTTTACTAGACTCTGGTAAAGTCTAGTATTTCAAAATTCTATAACCTGGTGCCCGCTCACCCGTTCAAAGTTTGTTTTCAACTTCTCCTTCCTGCTTGATCATCATAACCTTTGGCTCCTGTAGCATAGGAACTACTTGCTCAGCCTCAAACTTATTCATTGATTTCACTTCCACAGTGTTCTGGGATTGAGAACCATAAGGATTCATGATCCTCCAAGTGATGAAATTCTTAAGTAGCCAAACTCTCATCCTGAATCCAAATCCCTCACATTTGATTTCTGCAACAGATGAAGGACCCTCTCTGTATTTACCCCATTAAGCTCCTCAGTGTCTAAAATATCAGAAGAAGGGTTCACACTCCTGATCTTTCTATAAAGACAAGTTTATGTTCAGCTATGTCCTTCAATTCCCTTTCTGATAAAAGCTATTATGTTCTATCCCTTCCTCATTACTTGCTCAAAGAGCGTGACAGCAGATTCATCGGGCGCCATGCTGACCATCAGTTACACATCTATACTAATATTATTTGCCAGCCTTAATCCATAGCCTTCTATAATTTGCTGCACCTGCATACTAACCTTTTACAGTTGTTTTACAAGGACACCAAAATCATATAAACATGTAATAAACTCACAACATCTGAATTTTGTTATTTTTCCCTATTTTTCTTACCCGAGCAGTTAACCTCACACTTTTCCATGCTATATTCCATCAATTCTAATTTTGTCTACTCAGCGTAATTGTAGAGTCTTTTATGTATCTCTCACAACATACTTTCTGACGTACGTTTGGATTATCAGCAAACTTCAATGGAAAACTTTGGTCCTTCATCAGACACGGACTTCTGGTTGGCAGCCAAGTGGAGTCGTCGCAGAGAACGTGTGCTCCGTCCTATTTTCTATTTTCACACTCCTTCTCCTTTTCTCATACCAAACTGTTGGACTTTGTTGCCCTTCCCCCTGCCTGCGACTTTACTCACTCCACAATGACCTCAAGGAGTACTAAATCTGGGAAAAAAGACGATTCAGCGGCTGGCCTGACAGTTGAGGCTTTCTCCACACTACTAGACCAACACCGCGTGGCATTAGCAGCCGAATTTAAATCTTCTTTCAGCCTGCTGGAAATGAAACTTGATCAAATCCAATGCAAGATGGAGGACCATGGCCATCACTTCCTCTCTCTCAAGCTTGCTGTGGATGACCTGAGCCAGCGAGCTAGAAAGCATCTGCTCCAGCTTACGTGAAAACAATACCAAGCTAATGGCTAAAGTTACTGACCTGGAGGCCCAGAGCAGACGGCAGAAGCTACACATCCTGGGCCTGCCCAAATCTATTGAAGGCAGGCTTCCTACTGAGTTTTTTCCCAGTCTGCTTTGTGAGATCTTTGGGAAGGAGACGCTTCTATTCCTGCTGGAGTTTGATAGAGCCCACTGTTCACTAGCAGCTAAACCAGCCCCAGGACAGAGACCACACCCAGCTATTCTTCGGCTTCACCGCTACCAAATTAAAGATCTCCTGGTTAGGGAAGGCCAATGGGGAGGGAAGTTAGAATACCACGGCCAGCAGATTCAGGTTGTGGAGGACTACTCTCCCGAAGTTTTGAGCCTGCGAGCCATGTACAGAGAAGAAATGATGGAGCTATACAACCAAGGACTCAGGCCTTCCCTTCTGTACCCTGCACGGGTCCACATTACACTTCCCAGTGGTGACAAGAAGTGGCTAAGCACGGAAATACATCGATAGCCTCCCCACTACACTGGATTCTTCATAAAATATTTTTTTCCCATACCCTACGCCAGGTAACGTTTGCAGTGATTGGATGGTGAGGTCCGATCTGACTCGGTTGTGTTAGGTACTGGCTACCATGATAGGTGGAATAAAACTCATTCAGTCTGCTCTCAAGAGAGAGTGTTTCCTTTTACCTCCAATTCAGTGAACTCTACAACCTTTCGCAGGAAGAACCCTGGGTAAAGTCTGTTTATTTTTTTCAAATATCATTTTATATTTCTGTTTTATGGATCAATTTTTAGAGCCATGTCTAATAAACCTTGGGGAAATTGTTTTATCTTCTCACTAAGCACAATGTCAGTTTAGGAGTGTTGAATGCTTACTGTTTCCTTTAAATAATAAAAGAGTTGAAGATGCTACGCGTGATAAGAAGTTGTACTGTTGGATGATTATTGTTCTTAAGAGCTTGTCGCTATGTTCTCTGGCAGCTGTCTTGTGGGTTGGGGGGAGGGTACTCCAATGCCAGTTTTGTTCTAAGAACCCTTAGAAGTCCTTGTTATACAGAATTTACTTCTGCCCTGTTTCTCTTTGTATTGCACTTTTGCCTTGGAGCTGATACCCAAAAACGTGACACTGCTTATGCCTATCAATCTGTCTCCTTTTTAAAGGAGAATGGTTAGTCTGTTAAAATTTGTGAGCTGGAATGTCAAGGGGCTAAATCATCCTGTTAAAAGAAGGAAGGTGTTCTCACAACTCAAACAGTTTAACACAGCAATTGCATTACTACAAGAAACACAGATTCACAGTTCTGATAATTCCCATTTTATGTCACTATGGGCAGGGCAGCACTCACTCCACTTTTCAGGCTAAAGCCAGGGTGTCTCAATTCTCATAAATCAAAACATTCCCTTTGAGCTCCACAACAAAATATCAGATACAAATGACCGTTTTGTCATTGTTTCGGGGAAAATATATATAACACACTGGTGGTGTTGGCTAACATATATGCTCCTGACTCGGACTCCTTTGAACGTTTTATTTTCTGTGCTGCCTGATTTGAGTTCATACTCTCTCATACTAGGCAGAGACTTCAACTGTTGGTTAGATCCGGTGCTGGATCGATTGTCTCCTATTCCCAGAGTACTAAGTAAATTAAGTAAATCTGCCTCAGGAGAGAAATCCTTCCTCTCCAACTATGACATCGCTGATGTATGGCACAGAATATTCTTTCTTCTCACACGTCCATCATATCTTTTCTAGAATTGACTACTTTCTAGTTGATAATCAGCTGATTCCATCAGAGCATGTGTTCATGTGTTTATCAGAGCATAGTGATATCAGACCATGTTCTGGTTGTCCTGTCTAATTCTTCCTGGCTTTCCTCAAATAAAGAAACATTGGGGTTTTAATTCGATTTTACTGTCAGATAATGACTTTGTAAAATTTATGGAGGACCAGATAATCTTTTTCCTTAATACCAATACGTCACCTGAAACCTCAAGCCTGGTTGTTTGGGACGCTATGAAAGCATACCTCAGGGGTCAAATAATTTCCTACACTGTGAATATGAAAAGAAAGAACCATAAAGAATGACTTGACCTGGCCAATCAAATCAAAGAAATAATTAAATTATTTATTAAAATTAAATAACTAAAATAAAAAAATAAATAAATTAAATGATAATTAAAGAAATGCTCAAATTAAAAATCCTGACCTGTATAAAAAACAGAACTCCAAACTAAATTTGACCTTATTTCCACTCACCCAATTGAATGCCAAATCTTGAAGAGCAAGAGCCGATTCTATATTCATGGTGACAATATAGCTAGAGGTTCTGAGGCGAGCCCCCCTTGACAAAATTAAAACTGCCTGGAAGCAAGATTTAAATTTTTCACTGTCAGACGATGTATGGGATCCAGTTCTCAAGTTAGTTAACTCAACCTCTTCATGTGCCGGCCACTAATGATCTCACATTTACCCAGATGTTAATCTCTGCTGCGACAAATGCAAAAAGGGTGGGGCTTCCCTTATTCACATGTACTGGACATGCCCTAGCTTGGAAAAGTACTGGAAAGATGTTTTCCAAACTCTGTGCCAAATATTTAATTGCAATCTGGAATCCAAACCTTTGATTGCACTTTTTGGCACCTCCAGAGAGGGAGACCTGCACCTAAGTCCGACCAAACATTGCATACTGTCTTCTGCCTCTCTTTTCGCCAGGTGTGCAGTCTTGCTCAGGTGGAGTGATGCTGTCCCGCCCACCCATGCTCAGTGGCTTAGGGACATCATGTCCAGTCTATACCTTGAGAAGATCCATTATTCAACTCTCAATTTGGACATAGGGTGTGGGGGACACTTTCTTGAATATTTTCAGAATTCCCAGCCAAACTAAAGGTTCAACCCTTCTTCCTTTTCTTATAACTCCCTGACTTTCAGCATTCTCCAGTAAATTTCTACGAACTCAGATGTGTAAACATACAACAGTTTATGTGTTAGGAAAATACACCTTCTCTAAACCAATGCAGCTCTGTGGGGATAAAGATTCTATTAAACGCTTTTGCTAATGCAATGTTGGCTTGAAGATGGGAGATGGGAGATGGGTCAGGGCAGGGAGGCAACCAAAGCATGATTGTACTATGGATGCATCTCTATCATAGATGTGAATTGTACATTTGTTACATTTGTTATGTACTGCACAAGCCTCCTTTGTACTATGTTTTTTTGATTAAAAAAACAATAAATATTGCTGAGGAAAAAATCATCAGACACACAGCTGCAACCAGATTTAAATGAAGGTGGTGTTACAGTAAATGTCTGCAAGAACAAACCTGTAGAAAGAACATAAACATGTTATTTCTTTCCAAATAAGCACATTGATCAGTTCTGTTCCCCTTGCAGCTGATGGACCTCTTATCTCATATGGTAACTGTGGTAAACTATCTGGACATGCCCCACCCCCACTGACTGCTCCTATGGCTCCTCATAATGACCCTCATACAGACCCCTGTATAAAGGTGACTGGGTGAACTGCTCCTCCCTCAGTCTTCAACATGCTCGTGTTCCCTTTTTCGCTGTTAATAAAAGCCTATCATTCACTTCCAGTCTCCTAGAGTTATTGATGGTGCATCAATTTTATTAGCAGCAATTTTAAAACATGGAGAGCTTTTTACGACCCGACAGATTGGATCTGGACCCTCAATCCCAGGAAGCCAGCGACGCTTTCGAACTCTGGCTAGCAAGCTTCGAATCGTACCTGGAGGAGATTCAAGTGACCAAGCCTGCCACAATGCACTGAGTTCTCCTCTCCAGGGTCAGTCCACGGGTCTACTCCATGATCAGGGACCAGCCCAGCTACCAGGGCGTGAAGGACGCCCTCAAACGACAATACCTGCGGCTGGTGAACACCGTCTATGCAAGACATCACTTAGCGACACAGCAGCAGCGGGCAGGAGAGTTGAGCGCTGAGTTTGTCCGAGTCCTACAGACACTCGTGCGGGTCTGCGATTACGGCGGGCTGACGGCGGAACAGCATGCAGATCTCCTGGTATGAGACGCCTTTGTAATGGGGATCAGGTCAGTGTACATGCACCAGCGGCTGCTGTAACATGCCGATCTTACCTTACGTTCGGCAATTCGGCTGACGTGCTGGAGGCCACTCTGCACAACGCTGATGCTCTCCAGGCGCACGATCTCCCGCCAGCCTTGTGGACACTGCAGACCCCGCAACCCACCAGCGAATCGACCACGGCTGCTGCCACTCACGAGTCAGCGAAGTGTTACTTCTGCACACTCAAGAAGCACCCCTGAAAACGCTGCCTGGCCCGAGAAGCTACCTGCTCCAGCTGCGGAAAGAAGGGCCACTTTGTCAAGGTCTGTAAGTCCAAACCATGAGCGGGGTCGAGCAGCACCGCGTGCGAGGCATGGGGGTGGCCATCTTGATCGGTGCCACCTTGCACATACTCCAACCCACAGGTGCTTACCGGGCACCCCACCAAGACAGCGATTCAACTCTGGCCTCAGTGACCCTCGACCAAAATGCTCCACACCAGCTTGCAAGGTCCATGATGGACATCCTGGTGGAGGGGCACAGGACTAGCTGCCTGTTTGACACGGGCAGCACTGAAAGTTTTATTCGCCCATACATAGTGCAACGCTGCAGACTTGCGACACGGCCAGTAAGCCAGAGGGTCACCGTGGCTTCTGGGTCGCATACAACAGACATCCAGGGGGTTGTGTAGTGACACTGGTGGTGCAGGGCACAGAATATCAGGACTTTACATTACTGGTCAAGCCTCAACTGTGTGCCCCTGTGGTATTGGGGCTCGACTTCCAGAGCCACCTGAAAAGTGTGACAATGGAGTATGACGGGCCCCTCCCACCAATCACTGTCAGAAATCCCTAGTTCTGTAGGAATTCGTCACATACCCCGCTACTGACCACACACACACACCGACCTGCACATCCCACCCAACACCATGCCAACAGCCACGCTACGGACACCACTCTACCCTCAAGATCCCTCTCCCACCGCTGCTCGCCAACCTGACCCCCAACTGTAAACCTGTGGCAACTAAAAGCAGGAGGTACAGCGCGGGGGACAGGGACTTCATTAAGTCGGAGGTGCAGCGGCTGCTCAGGGAAGGGATCATTGAGCCAAGCACAAGTCCTTGGAGGGCCCAGATGGTCGTTATTCGGAATGGGGAGGAAAATAGGATGGTCGTGGACTACAGCCAGATCATCAATAGGTTCATGCAGCTTGACGCGTACCCCCTACCCCACATCGCGGATATGGTCAACCAGATAGCTCAGTACAAGGTGTACTTGACCATAGACCTAAAATCCGCTTACCATCAGCTCCCCATCCGCCCGGAGGACCGCCCCTACACCGCCTTCGAGGCGGGAGACAGGCTCTATCACTTCGGTGTCACGAATGGTGTCTCTGTCTTCCAGAGGGAAATGGACCAGATGGTGGACCAGTGCCAACTGAAGGCCACGTTCCCATATCTGGATAACATCACCATCTGTGGTCACGACTGGCAGGATCATGACACTAACCTCCAATGATTTTTCCAAGCGGCCAAAGCTCTTAACCTCACCTATAACAGGGACAAATGTGTGTTCGGAACCACCCGACTTGTTAGCCTTGGGTATGTCGTGGAGAATGGAGTCATTGGCCCTGACCCCGAGCTTTTGCGCCCCCTGTTGGAACTCCCTCTTCCCAACACCCTCAGAGCCCTCAAAAGGTGCCTGGGCTTCTTTTCCTATTATGCCGAATGGATCCCTCACTACGCAGACAAGGCCTGCCCCCTGATCAAGTCCACCTCATTTCCCCTCTTAGCCAAGGCCCGCGCAGCCTTCAGCCGCATTAAAGGGGACATTGCCAAAGCAGCAATGCATGTGGTGGACGAGACCATTCCCTTCCAAGCAGAGAGTGACGCCTCCGACTTTGCGCTGGTTGCTACCCTCAATCAGGCAGGCAGGCCAGTAGCATTCTTTTCTCGTACCCTTCAAGGCCCTGAAATTCGGCACTCCACAGTGGAGAAAGAAGCCCAGGCCATAGTGGAAGCTATTAGGCACTGGAGGCACTATCTCACCGGCAAGAAGTTCACCTTGCTGACCAACCAGCGCTCAGTTGCAATCATATTTAGCAACCAACAGCGGGGCAAAATCAAAAATGATAAAATTTTGAGGTAGAAAATCGAACACTTCACCTACAACTATGACATCCTGTACAGGCCTGGAAGGCTCAATGAGCCTCCCCCCCCCCCCCCCACCCAATGCCCTATCCTGGGGAACATGTGCCAGCGCGCAGCTCGACCAGCTATACGCCCTCCTTGCAGATCTTTGCCACCCGGGGGTCACCCGGCTTTACCATTTCGTGAAAGCACGGAACCTGCCGTACTCCCTCGAGGAGATCAGGACGATGACCAGGGACTGCCAAGTCTGCGCAGAGTGCAAACCGCACTTCTACCGTCCTGAAAAGGCACACCTTATCAAGGCCACCCACCCCTTTGAGCAACTGAGTGTTGACTTTAAGGGCGCCCTTCCCTCCACCGACCGCAATGTGTATCAACGAGTATCCGCGGTTCCCCTTTGCCATCCCCTGCCCCGATATCACTGCCACGTCCATCATAAAGGTCCTGCGCCAGCTCTTCACTCTGTTCGGAAACCCATACTATATCAACAGTGATAGAGGGTCCTCGTTTATGAGTGATGAGCTGCGCCAATACCTGCTGGCTAGGGGTATTGCTACTAGTAGGACCACGAGCTATAATCCCTGGGGGAATGGACAGGTGGAGAGGGAGAATGTCACAGTGTGGAAGGCCACACTCTGAGCCCTTAGATCAAAGGGACTGTCGGTCTCTCGCTGGCAGGAGGTTCTCCCTGAGGCGCTCCACTCCATCCGCTCCCTGTTATGCACGTCCACAAATGCCACCTCTCATGAGCGACTCTTTTCTTTTCCCAGGAAGTCTGCCACTGGGACCACCCTACCGGTTTGGCTGACATCCCCAGGGCCAGTGCTGCTCCGGAAACATGCGAGGAGCAATAAGTACTCCCCGATGGTCGAGAGGGTTCACCTACTTCATGCGAACCCCCAGTATACCTCCGTGGTCTTACCTGATGGGCTGGAGGACACGGTCTCCATCCGCAACCTGGCGCCTGCAGGAGCACCAGACCCTGAACACTCCATGGTGACTATGAACCCTGTACCCACCGATGTATATACCCACGAGACACCGTGCACGCCAAGCCCTACACAGACAACTTCCGACACTCCCATACCAGGCGCCACGCACACGCATGAGGGGTTACTGATGCCTAACAGGCTGGCACCTCAAGTCAGGCTGGAGCCAGCACGACCACTGTCACCGGTGCTACGTAGATCGCAGCGATGGACTTGACTGCCTGATAGACTTGACCTGTGAATATACTTGTCAGAAACTTCGCCCCGTGTGGACTCTCTTTTAAAACAAAGAAGAGGTGAATGTGATAAACTATGTATACCTGTCTGGACACGCCCCCCCCCCCCCCCCCACTGACTGCTCCTGTGGCTCCTCCCACAGACGCCTGTATAAAGGCGATTGGGGCACTGCTCCTACCTCAGTCTCGACATGGTCGTAGTCCCTTTTTCACTGTCCACTTCCAGTCTCCTAGAGTTATTGATGGTGCATCAGTAACTGAGTGGCATTGAACTGAAAAAGGACAGATGTCACAGCTCCAGTTCATTCCTGACCTCTAGTGCTGCCTGTGTAGATTTTGCATATACTTGCTGCGACTGTGTGATTTTCTTCTTGGTGCTCCTGTTTTCTCCCATAATGCAAAATTGTTTAGGTTGGTAGTTTAACTGGCCTCTGTAAATGACCCCCAGTTTATAGGTGGTTGAAAGAATCTGTAGACAGGTGATGGAACATGGAGAGGATAAAATGAGATTAATAAAGAATCAGTCTAAATGATGACCAACATTGTCTTGGTGGGCTGAAGGGCTGTTTCAACACTGCATTAATATGTCTTTAAGGATTAGTCTATCAAATGACATTTTCCATGCTGTATTATAATTAGAGCATGCAAGGGTTTCTGTAAATAATGTAAGAGCAATGTAATATTTCCAAATTAAAATTAACATTTTAACTCCCTATCAACTTTGTTTAAGCATCAGGATCCCCTGTAAATTTTAGTGCCTTATGTAATCTACCTTGTGTATACTGATGAAACTACCAGCAATAATAAGGATCTCTAAACCCACATTATCTGGTTGGTAGGGCATATTCAAGGAATCTCAACTCTCATGTGTCTAAGGAACAGATATTTAAAAAGAAATTCATAATCTCAGTGACAGCCTAAGAAATTTTGATTAAATCTATTCCAGAGTATTCACACAAGTTTCATTGGTTTTGTGTACGAAACTCTGTCAATGGTCGTAGTAAAAAAGCAGGAGATTTAAAGGAGGAAAAAAATCTCTCTATAATCCCAATCCAATTGAGTCATGCTCTCTTATTTAAACTAGTCACATGGGAAGGTGAAGACATTTAGAACAGCTTAAAATAAGCACCGTACTGTTGTGTTACTCAACCTGTTACCAGGGAAGAGCAGAAATATTATGTTTCTGTCAAGGGAGCACTTGAACATAGATTCATCTGTCCTGCCTTAGAATCTGAGCTCTTTACTGTGATAGGAAATAGAAATTACTTCAGTTTGCATCCAGCACAAGGGACTTTTTCATGGTGTTTCACATCTGAGTGAACACCACAGCCACATTCAAATGCTGACCGTCACTCAATGAGACATGGAGCTGTGAAGGAGAAGCAGCCAACAGTCACCAGGTAATATTATTTCAATTACTCTTTTTATCTATTTATTATTTAGAGTTACAATGCTGAACAGACCCTTCCAGCCCAGCAACTCAACTATTTCGTACTAGTTTCATCACAGGACAATTTACAATGACTAGTTAATCTATTAACTAGTACATCTTTGGACTGTGGGAAGAAACTGGAGCACCCAGAGGAAACACACACAGTCACAAGGGGAGAACATACAGAGTCCTTACAGATGGCACCAGAATTGAACTCCAAACAACCCGAGATGTAAAAGTGTCAAGCTAACAACTACACTACTCTGCTGCCCTTTCTTTCTTTCAGTGCTATACACTAACTCAACCAGAACAGGATGTGAATTAACTGAGCTCTAATTGAGGTTAATAAGGCTTAAGCTAGAGTGGTTTATTTCTGTGCTGAAGAAGTAAGTCACAGAAATTAATCCTTTGATATTAATGCTTGCTCCAAAGCTGACTCAAATTGTCTAAGCCCACTCTACCATTCATTTGCTTATTTCCCGTTTCCATCACCTCCTGCATTGTAATCAATCCACTCTCCTATGCTTGCGCCACTTTAAAATGCAGAACCCTTAGTATGATATTTATTTTTACCGGTATAATGAGGTATATTAATAAACAAGAGAAGTTCTGCAGATGGTGTATATCCAAAGCCACAAATACTAAATGCTGGAGGAAGTCAGGCAGCATCTACGGAAATTAATAAACATTCTAAGTTGTGGGCTGTGAAATTCTTTATTAAGGACCTTCATCATCCAGGACGTGCCCTCTTCTCATTGCTACCATCAGGTAGGAGGTACAGAAGCCTAAAGGTACACTCTCAGGAACAGCTTCTGGAACAGCTTCTAAACCTGTGCCATTTGATTTCTAAATGGGCATTGAACTCATGAATACTACCTCTCTATTTTTCTGTTTTTGCACTATTTTTAATTTAACTATTTAATATATATATATTTACTGTAATTGTTTTTTTCTATATTTACCATATATTGTATTGTATGGCTGCTGCTAAGTTAACAAATTTCACAAAGTCTGCTGATGATATTAAACCTGATTCTGATTTCTATAGATGCTGCTTGACCTGATGAGTATCTCCAGCATTTTGTGAGGTACACAAGGGCAGTATTAGACCATGCTTTATCCTTAGCTGTTACAGCACATTACAAAGACAAGCCCCTCCACTAACCCAAGGCAGCCTACTACCCAACATTTCCCAGCTTTATAAAAAAAAACTTGCATTCAGACCATCTTAAAAAGACCGCATTAGTTTTCATTTCAAATATTGTGTCCCCTCCAACAAGGAACATGCCATCTCTTTTCACAGTTTCCCCCACTTAGCGATCACTTGTACTCCAGAACTTAGCTGCCAGGCCGCTACCGATGGTTCTCCTGCAGGGGATCATGCTGATGACCAGGAGGCCGAAGGCGTAAGGGGGTGGAGTGGTGAGAGAGGCAGGTCAGGACAGAAGGAGGTACAGGAGCCTGAAGGCACACACTCAGCGATTCAGGAGCAACTTCTTCCCCTCTGCCATCCGATTCCTAAATGGATATTGAAACCTTGAACACCACCTCACTTTTTTAATATACAGTATTTCTGTTTTTGCACATTTTTAATAATTTATTCAATATACATAATTGATTTACTTGTTTATTATTACAGTTTATTTTATTTATTATCATTTTTTCTCTCTCTTTGCTAGATTATGTATTGCATTGAACTGCTGCTAAATTATCAAATTTCACATCACAAGCCGGTGATGATAAACCTGGTTCTGATTCTGAGTAGGTTAATTGGTCATTGTAAATTGTCCTGTGATTAGGTGAGGATTAAATCGAGGTTGTTGGAGGTTTTCAGTTGGTGTGGATCAAGGGGCCACGTTGTATCACTAAATGAATAAGTGAAACCTTGCTGCCAGCATCCCAGTTCCTTGCTCGTGATCCCAAAGCTTGTATTCCAGTGATACCAATTCCGTTCTCTTTTCCTTGATATCAACATCAAGATTATGTTGAAACCAAAAATACCTGCAAGCCAGCGTTAGACTCAGTATTATGCCCACCAGAAGACCAACCTTGTCAATCTTTCTTGAGCGCAATGGAAGTCCATAAAATTCCTGTAAGAGGCTTCTGTCCATGTGTTACAGGAACATCCCATGTTCAAGGAACTGGGAAATCCAATTACTGATGCCCTGGTCAGGATTTGGAAGGGACAGGAAATGGCCAAAGCCTAATTACTACACTTAAAAATGAGGACCGAGAAATACAGTCGCAGTCTGGATTCCCACTGAGGAGAATAGGTTCATTGGTGTTCCTCATCTAACCACTTACAGGTTTCTGGAGTAGGAACTCCGTCTTTCCAAGTCGTCACCCATTAGGTAACTTTTCATTAGGTATGTTTCATTAAATATCTGGCAACAATACCATGCTTGCTGGAGAGCAAATGAATTGTAGTTCCTGTAAATCCGAAATAATAACTCATCCATAACTCTGGAGAACTCCCATCAACAGACACATAGTTCCCTTACCTTGCACTGCTCTCTTCTACCTCCTACTCAAGATCCACCAACCTGACTGTCCAGGTAGGCTTATTGTCACTGTTTGCTCCTGCTTCACTCAACCTGTGTCCTCATACCTCAGCTCCTTTCAATTTCCCTTGATTCAGTCCCTTCCCACCTGAATCCATGACACTTCTCATGCTCTCAATCTCCTCACTAACTTTCAATTCCTTGGCCTTTACTGCCTCACTTTCACCATGGATATCCAGTCCCTGTGCACTTCCATCCCCCATCAAGGCAGCCTAAAGCTCTCTGCTTCTTTCTCAGTAAAAGAACCAACCTGTTCTCCTCCTCCACCACCTTCCTTTATCTGGTAGAACTGGTCCTCAATAACTTTTCCTTTGTTTTGCCCACTTTCTCCAGACTCAAGGTAACCATGGGCACCCACATGGGTCCCAGCTATGCCTGCATTCTTGGCAAGACAGAACATGCTCCAAGCCTTTTCTGGTGATGCTCCCCAACTCTTCCTTTGCCACATTGATGACTGCATTGGTCTGCTTCATGTACACATGCTGAGCTCAGTAATTTCATCAACTTCCACCCTGCCCTTAAATCCACCTGGTCCTTTTCTGACACTTCTGCCCCTTTCTCCATCTTTCTGTCTCCATCTCTGGAGACAAACTGCCAACTGACATCTTTTATAAACCTAGTAATTCCCACAGTTACCTTAACTATCCCTCTTCCCACACTGTCTCCTGTAAAAATGCTCTTCCCTTTTCTCAGTTCCTTTGTTTCCATTGCATCTGTTCCCAGGATGAGGCTTTCCTTTCCAGGGCATCAGAGATGTCCACCTTCTTCAAAGAATAGGGTTTTATCTTCCTCCACCATTGAAGCTGCCCTCATCCACATCTCTTCAATTTCCTGAACATCCACACTCACCCTATCTTCCCAACACCTTTATAGCGATAGAATTCCTCTTGTCCTTACCTACTACCCCATGAGCCTCTGCATCCAACACTTCATCCTCTGCAACTTACACCATCTCCAAAGGTACTCTGCCACTTAACATATTTTTATCCCTTGCCTCAGGGATTGCTCTCTTCATGATTCCTTTGTCCATTCATTCCTCCCCATTAATCTCCCTCCTGTCCTCCTCAATATTGTCATAAATTGGGGACCGTTTCATCAAGCACCTCTGACAAAGGTGGACCTTCTGGATGGCCAAATATTTTAATTTCCATTTCCATTCTCATTCCAACATGTTGGTCCATGTCCTCCCCTTCTGCCACTATGAAACCACCCTCGGGTTTGAGAAGCAACACCTTATATTCTGTCTGGGTAGCCTCCAAACTGATGGCATGTATATCGATTTCTCCTTTCAGTAAAAAAAATTCTCTCCCCCTACCCTCTTCGTCAATTCCCCAACTCAGGTCCCTTAACTCTTCTCACCTGCCCATCACCTTCCCTTAGGTCTCCTCTTCCTTCCCTTTCTCCCATGGTCCACTCTGCACTCCTATCAGATTCTTTCTTCTCCAGTCCTTTACTTTTCCTACCCACTTGACTTCACCTATCACCTTTTAGGTTGTCCTCCTTCCCCTCAGCTCCCCTTTTCATTCCCTCTTTCCCCTTCCTTTCCAGTCCGATGAAGAGTCTCAGCCCATAATCTTGATTGTTTATTCATTTCCATAGATACTATCTGATCTGTTGATTTCCTCCAGCATTTTGTCTGTTGCTTTGGATTTCCAGCATCTGCAGAATTTGTTGTGTTTATAATTACTCATCATGCCAGGTAACATCTGTGGAAAGAAAACCAGGACTAACATTGCAAGTTGATAGCCTTTCATTACTTCTGAATTTCTCTTCTTTCAGGTCTTCTCCGACTGGTAGTTATGTGCAGAATTTTCTGTTTTATAACCATTTTTTAGTCCAGTTTCAATCACTTCCACTGGCACTGATGCCGGTGGAAGTGCTTTAGGATGAAAGGCTAATTTATTTTCTATGAATTCTAATTGTTTAGGGGCCAATATTCCAATTTTGAAGACTGACTGGGTTGGCCTTAATTAGCTTGTACAATTAAATCAATGTTGCTAAGATACACTTGGAAACTTGGTCACGTTAGATGAGAAAACAACTGACACTCTGCTTTTCAATCAAAAATACCCAGTAAGCACTGTTAAAACATCAGCGCTTACTTCCTTGGAAATACATTAAATTAACACAGCCATTATTATGTTGGAAATGTTCAAAACCTGAAATAAAAACACCTTTTGTCAGAATTTACCTGAGGCACATTTCAGGCTTCACACATTTAACTTCAGCAGGAATCCAAGTGAACAAAGGATTTCTTGAGCTGCATTGAAGTCTCATGGGCAGTGGGATGAAGTATTTCTTCCCAAAATGCTGGAATGATGTAAGAAGTCAGTCATTCATCAAAAATGATTCCTCTTCACTAGAACTGCAAAAACTGGAGGAAAATTTTGTGATTTCCATCCTTAAAACTGAGTGAGATTGTTTACTTCCTACCTAGTGTTCTGTTCCCTCCACTTCTGGGAGCTCTTGCCATTAAGGTGCAAGGCTCCAAATGCTGAACATCCATGGACAACAAGGTATACTAAACTACCAATGGTCAGTTTTTAACCATCTCCTTGAACTGATGTAGATATTCCTTGAGACTGTGTGGTTATCATTATTATACGATACAAAGATCATATAAACTGAACTCTAGAATCAGGATCAGATCACTGACATATGATGTGGAATTGAAGATTCAAGGTATATATGTGGTATACAACTCTGATATTCGTATTCCCTACAGACAGCCACAAAACAAAGAACCGTGGAATCCATTCAAAGGAAAGAAACATCAAACCTCCCCCCACCCCCTCATGCAGAAAAAAAAACAAATTGTGCAACTGGCAACAGAGAAAAAGGAGCAATAACACAAGATATAAAACACATAATCAAAAAGAGTTTGTTGTGTCGTGGCAGCAGTAGAGTTGAAATATAGAAAAATGTCTAAATAGGAAGTTCGATTAAAGGAATAATAAGGCAGTGTTGATGGATTCGTGGACCATGGGAATCTGACAGAGGAGAGGAAGAAGCTGTGCCTACATCATTGAATATGAGTCTTCAGGCTCAGGTATCTCCTCCCTGTTGATAGTAACAAGAAGAGGACATGTCCCAGATGGTGAGCATCCTTAGTGTTAGATGTCCATCTTCCTAACGCACCATCGCTTGAAGATGTCCTAGATGGCGGGAGGGTTGTGCCCATGATGGAGTACATGGCTCTTTGCAACCTTTTGCAAACCTGTGCATTGGAGCCTTCATGCCAGGCTGCGATGCAAACCAATCAGAATGCTCTCCACCATACACCCATGGAGTCTCCTCAAACTCATAATGGAGCAAAGCCACTGGTGTGCCTTCTTCTTGGTTGCATCAACGTGTTGAACCTGGGAAGGATCCTCTGAGATGTTGACACCTGTGATCTTGAAGCTGCTCACCCTTTCCAACATTGACCGCTCAATAAGGATTGATGTGTGTGTTCTCCCAACTTCCTTCTTCCTGAAGTCCACAGTCAATTCCTCAGGCTTGCTGATGTTATGGCACTGCTCAATCAGCAGATCTGTCTCACTCCTACGTGCTTCCTTGTTGTCGTCTGAGATTCTACCCACAACAATGCTGTCATCAGCAAATCTATAGGTGGTGTTTGATTTGTGCCTAGCCACAGAGTTATGGGTTTAGAAAGAGTAGTGCTGAGGGCCAAGAATACATCCTTGAGGTGTGCCAATGTTGATTGTCAGCAAGGAGGAGATTTTATCACCAATCTCCCTGACCGTGGACTCCCAATTGAGGTTCCAGCTGCAGAGGGAGATACAAAGAGGTCCAGATTTTGAAGTTTGGTGATTAATACTGAAGATCAGAGTCTACAGGCAGAATGACTCAAACAGTGGGAGTATAATTAGCTGTAACATTGGAAAGCGAAAGGTTTGCTGTGGCTTTCTCTCTTGAGAGAGTTCAGCTAGTAATTGTTCACCATACATTGAACAGGTTGAATACTGATGCCCCTTCTGTCTTTTCAACCAATGTTTTAGCTCAGAAACAAAAAATGTTCATGTAGCTGAGTGAAGTCATGTCAGTGCAATTATGATTCATTCCTTCCAGGAAAAGAGAGTAGAAATAACTGATTTAGAGTGTATGTCTATGGTTGCATGCATCTATAACGTAGTTACTTATGGCAGTACATTCATTATGTAATAAGAAATTGCATGACGTTGCCCATCACTGAAGTCTCAAATATTAACTAATTAGTTCATTGCAATCTGCGGACAGATGTTTTTTTTTAGAAGATATTTAAGATGTTAACATTAACAGGTCTAAAATTCTGGGAGACGATGCTCAAGGCTCTGGCCTGGCATTGTCTACCCATCCAATGGACATATTTCTTCCAATGCCTTGAATTCAAGAAGACTTGTCTACTTTTGATAGATGTACATACCACATAGTTCACCAATAAAACATTGACCCAGGACAGAGTTTGATGGTGTTGGGTTGGGTCCGGGCAGAGCTGGTCGGGGCCAGCTAGCTGGGGAGGGTCTGATTCTGATGTATTATCATGTGGTCCTGGGTCTCAACTCAGCGAGGTGAAAGAATCTGGAGGGTTACTGCCATCCCATCACTACCAGCTCAGGACTATGGGCATGGCTCCCCCACACAAATAATCATTAAGCATGCAACATAAAATGTTAAGTTGGGTTATTATTATCACATGTACTGTGGAAAACCTGTCTCTATACTGTCTATCAGATCCATTTATTGAGGTAGTACCAAGGTAAAACAATAATGGGCTGCAGAATAAAGTCTTACAGTTCCAGGTAGAGTGAAATTCAAATAGACAGGAAGAGGCAAGGTCATAACAAGATAGATTATGAGACCAAGAGCCAATTTTATTTTTCTAGGGAGCCATTAAACAATCACAAAACATATATGAAGCTACATATACTGTATCTTATGCTTATATATAGATACAGATATAATATGCATAAACTTAATATGTCCTACCAAAAGAGTCAAAACTAAATTCCAATGGAAACCTCTGATTTCTGATTTCAATAAAGTACCCCAAGATCAGAGAGAGTCCAGTAACCTGTAATATTCACTCCATTTTTTCCTTCAGAGATACTGCCTGATCTGATAGGGATTTGCAGCATTTTACTGTTTTTAGCCAAATTCTTTCCCCACTGCTCAAATTCACCCTTACCCCCTGAAATTTCACTCTGCTCGCTTGTGATGTTCCACATGCACACTAAATGTAAGACCTTATGCACTTTTTGAGTTGTTAAAGTTCTGCCTGTACTTCTTTGCATCAGTCTTTACTGATACGTTTTGCGCCAAGGACAGAATGCACCTGCTAGCCCAGGGATGGCCAACCTATGGCGCATGCGCCAAAAGTGGTGTACTGGATGATTAAAGTGGTGCATTGCACCCCAGTGATAATAATAAAAATGTAAGCCTACTCATGCAAAAAGTATTAACCAAAAACCGATTTGCAGAAAAAAAATCTATAACAGGAATTCAAGTAGCTTAGATCAAGAAATGGGATTTACTGAGAATAAATCTAATACTTAGCAATTATTTTTTGCGATTTTATTATACCGTGCACATCTTTTGGCGAATGTTATCTTCTTTCACATTAATCTGTTCTCAATTTTTAAAAAAATGTTCAATGAGTCAAACTAGGAAAGAAGGGCTTTTGTTCTGCAGTCATTTCATAACTGTTCAATACACGTTTGATACTTGCTTGACCCTGAGACGCCAGGCATCTGCATCAGCGGTGCGTTGCTGGATTTTGCCAGTCAGTTTACAACTAACACTCGTGCGCTACGGAGTTGTGCTTTGTTCGTCCTTTGTGAACGTTTGCAGTTTTGTACTTTTTCAAAAGTTAAGCCTTGTTTTTACATTCAGTTACCCATCACAGTGCAAAATAAAATGAGCAAAAGAAAAGCAGAAAGTGATAGTAAGCGTGAATTCAATGAACTATGGGAAAATGAATTCTTATAGCGGGTCAGTCAGGAAAACCGTTGTGCATAGTTTGTGAAAACACTTTCTCACATAATAGAAGACATGATCATAATAGCCACTATGAAACACAACATCAGACTGAAATAGAAGGAAAACTGAAGCTAGAGCTTGTGTCTGAGTTATGAAAAGAATATGTGATTAAGAAAAAGGAAGAAATCAAAAGAAGACATATTTGTTAAAAGTCTCATTAAGGTAAGTAATGTTTATCTGGTTTATATATTAAATCAATATATCATGTAAAAATGCTAAATATGCATATATTAACATATTTTACAAGAATTGAATGGGGGTACAAGAGTTGTATGGTGCAACCGAACTCGTGCGTGAAAAAATGTTGATGCATGGAATGTAAACGAATGGCCACCCCTGTGCTAACCTGTTCCATTGCACAATCACTTAAATATGTGCTTTAACCTTCAATAAATTTTTTCATGAATTTTTACTGTTTCCATGTTATAGATTGGGCCAAGCAGAGTGAGTGAAAGAAGAAAGAGATTTTATAAAACAAAGAAATCATGGGATGTGGTAGTTCTAGAGTTAAAACTAATTCAACAAAGAAGGCAGCAAAAGGTAAGACTGGAGTATTATTTACTCAGTTACTGATTAATATGGACAAACAGCAACTTTATAACATTTAGAAGACATCTCTAAGACTAGAGCACAATTTACACTGTCAGCACTATTTTATCCACATTGCTCTGTTGAATTAAGTTTGGCCTTCCCTTTGCAGTATCATGTAACTGCAACCTCCAGCTGTCTTAGCACAGATTTCAACACTTTATGTGTTTCAAATCATTATTTTCATAACTCTGTAACTTCCCACACAGAATTGCCAGAGACCTTACGACACCTTCCAAAATCAATTCCTTCAGGATTAAAATGTAGCCATTGTGGGTATAAATTCCCATACATCTTGGTACTATTTTACTGAAAATCAGTGTTGTGGATTATCCTCTTCCTAGGGAGCACAAGTGGGACCCATCTCTTCCTAAATAGTCCACAACAAAAATAAAATTTTAATAGAACCATAATCTCTGCATTTTCACAGAACATACATGTCATACTGTGACACTCTCCACTGGCCTGTTTTAGATTCTTTTAGATGAGCAAAATTTCCCTTTTTCCATCACTGTCTGTAAGGAATCTGTACATTCTCCCCATGTCTGTGTGGATTTCCTCTGGATGCTCTGGTTTCCCCCCACAGTCCCGAGATGTACCGGTCTGTGGGTTAATTAGTCATTGTAAATTGTCCCATGGTTAAGTTAGGGTTAAATGGAGGTTTGCTGGGCTGTGTGGCTTGAAGGGTTGGAAAGGCCTATTCCGTGCTGTAGCTCAATAAATAATAATATGCAGAACATTCATTGATCTAAGCAATTTCTGTGCATATCCCAGAGTGTCAGATTGACCAAAGAGTTTTTCAGTGTCAAACACCCATGTGTCTTTGGCTGTGGACCAAACTAAATGGAACTATTGTATCATCCATGGTTCCGTTCATTCCAAGCAAAATTTAAAGCAGAAGCTTGTTCTAGCTTGTTTTACAATAGTCCCACTGTGTGTATTATAATAGCCCGATTTAGGCCCAACTGGGATAGTCAAACCAGAAATGGTTCCAATCTGGAGATACAAGCGCTTAGAGGAAATCGTTATGGAGTCGTGGCATCGTGGATTGGTCCGTGATGAACACAGCATCCTCTCAGCTAGTCCCAGTTGGCTGTGTTGTGCCCAGAATGTTCCAAGCCTTTCCATTCCACACACCTATCCAAATGTTAGCATTCTACCCACATTGACCACTTCACCTAGCAGCTATTCCAGGTACTCTCTGTTCTCCATGTAAAGAAGTTACCTCTCAGATCTCTTTTAAATCACTCTGCTTTTATGTTGTACCTGTGCCCACTAGTTTTGGACTCCTGGGGAAAAAAACTGTGATCATCCAATTTATCCTCACTCCACATGATTTTATAAGAACATAAGAAAAAGGAGCAGGAGTAGGCCATCCTGCCGATTGAGCCTGCCCCACCATTCAATAAGATCATGGCTGATCTGTCCGCAAACTCAGCTCCATCTACCTGCCTTTTCCCCATAACCCTTAATTCCCTTACTATGTAAAAACTTAGCTAATTGTATATTAAATATATTTAGTGAGGAGGCCTCAACTGCTTCCCTGGGCAGAGAATTCCACAGATTCACCGCAGTTAGATTTCATCCTCCATCCGAATGCGAAATTCAATCATACTATGATCACTCTTTCCAGGAGCATCCCTGACTACAAGATCATTAATCTTACCTGTCTCGTTACACAGGACTAGATCTAAGATAATATTTTCCCTTGTAGGTTCACTAACATGCTGCTCAAGAAAGCCATCACGGATGCATTCTATGAAGTCCTCCTCGAGACTTCCTTGACCAACCTGATTCACCCAATCTATGTGGAAGTTAAAATCCCCCACGACAACTGCTGTTCCGTTCTTACAAACCTCAGTTATTTCTTGGTTAATCGCTTCTGCCACTGCAATATTTTTATTAGGTGGCCTATAGACAACACCCATCCGTGATTTTTCCCCTTTACTATTCTTAATTTCTACCCAGATGGACTCAACATCCTGCTCCGTAGATCTTATATCATCTCTCATAATTGCCTTGATCTTATCCCTAATCAAGAGCTCCTCTGCCTTCCTGCCTATCTTTCCATATTACCTGATACCCTTGGATATTTAATTCGCAGTCATCTCCACCTTGCAACCAGGTTTCTGTAACGGCCACTAAATCATATGCCTTGGTACTTATCTGTGCCACAAGTTCACTAACCTTGTTTCTAATATTACAGGCATTTAGATAATGTGCCCTTATATTCATTATCCTTTTAGAATCTAGTGACCTACGCAATTTTTGCTTTTTACTTCTATGCACTCTACTCTTCCTTTTTTCTTCACTAATTCCAGCTTTGGTCTCTGCATCACTTCCCTCTTCTTTTCTGTGTGGGTTCCCATCTCCCTGCCATATTAGTTTAAAGCCTCCCCAACAGCACCAGCAAACAATCTCTCTAGGACATTGATCCTGGCCCTGCCCAGGTGTAGACGTAAACTTCTCTGAAGTCATCCCTCGTTTGCCTGCACTGCAGGGAATAAAGATCCAGTATGGCCAACCTCTCCCTATAATGTAGGGCTTCCAGTCAAGGCAGCATAGTTGTAAGTCTCCTCTGCACTCTCTCCAGCTTAACAAAGTCTTTCCCATAACAGAGTGAACAAAACTGTATGCAATACTTCAAGTGCAGCCTCACAACAGCATATAGCTGCAACATAATGTCCCTGCTCCTAAACTTTATTCCCTGACTGATGGAGGCCAGTGTGCTAAACCTATCCTTCACCATCCTGACTACTTGTCTGACCACCTTCAGTGAACAGTACACTTACACCTCTAGTTCCTCTGTCCCACAGCACTCGTCAGAGCCCTGCCTTGTACAAGTCCTACCCGGTTTGACAATGGACTGTAATGTAATATGAAAAGGTGAAATGCAAAACACTGGAACTAAATTATTACCATAGTTAGTGGAAATATTGGGACCAATGACATAGGTAGGAAAAGGGAAGAGGTCCTGAAAACAGTTAGGAGTTAGGAAGGAAGTTGAGAAGCAAAACCACAAAGATAGTAATCTCTGGATTACCGCCTGTGCCACGTGACAATGAGTATAGGAATAGAATGAGGTGGAAAATAAATGCGTGGCTGAGGGATTGGAGTGGGAGCAGGGATACAGATTTCTGGATCATTGGGACCTCTTTTGGGGCAGGTGTGACCTGTACAAAAAGGATAGGTTGTACTTGGATCCCAGGGGGACCAATATCATGGCAGGGAGGATTGCTAAGGGGAGAGTTTAAACTAGAATTGTTGGGGGATGGGAACCAAACTGAAGAGACTAGGGAAGAGGCGGTTGGCTCACAAATAGAGAAAGCTTGTAGACAGTGCGAAAGGGAGGTTAGGCAGGTGATAGAGAAGGGACGCGCTCAGACAGGCAGTTTGAGATGTGTCTATTTTAATGCAAAGGGCATAGTGAACAAAGCAGATGAGCTTAGAACTTGTACTTGGAGCTATGACGTGGTTGCCATTACAGAGACTTGGATGGCTCAGGGATAGGAATGGTTACTTCAAGTGCTGGGTTTTAGATGTTTCAGAAAGGACAGGGAGGGAGGCAAAAGAGGTGGGGTGTGGCACTGTTGATAAGAGATAGTGTCACTGCTGCAGAAAATTGGACATCATGGAGGGATTGTCTATGGAGTCTCTGTGGGTGGAGGTTAGGAACAGGAAGAGATCGATAACTCTACTGGGTGTCTTTTATAGGCTGCCCAATAGTAACAGAGATATAGAGGAGCAGATAGGGAAACAGATCCTGGGAAAGTATAATAATAACAGAGTTGTTGTGATGGGAGATTTTAATTTCCCAAATTTCGATTGACATCTCCCTAGAGCAAGGGGTTTAGATGGGGTGGAGTTAGTTAAGTGTGTTCAGGAAGGTTTCTTGACACAATATGTAGATAAGCCTACAAGAGGAGAGACTGTACTTGATTTGGTATTGAGAATTGAACCTGGTCAAGTGTCAGATCTCTCAGTGGGAGAGCATTTTGGAGATAGTAATCATAATTCTGTCTCCTATATATGGATTTCAGCAAGGCATTTGATAAGGTATCCCATGCAAGGCTTATTGAGAAAGTAAGGAGGCATGGGATCCAAGGGGACATTGCTTTGTAGATCCAGAACTGGCTTGCCCACAGAAGGCAAGAGTGGTTGTAGATGGGTCATATTCTGCATGGAGGTTGGTCACCTGTGTGCCTCGGGGATCTGTTCTGGTACCCTTACTCATCGTGATTTTTAAAATGACCTGGATGAGGAAGTGGAGGGATGGGTTAGTATGTTTGCTGATGACACAAAGGTTGATGGTGTTGTGGATAGTGTGGAGGGCTGTCAGGGTTTACAGCAGGACATTGATAGGATGCAAAACTGGGCTGAGAAGTGGCAGATGGAGTTCAACCCAAATAAGTGTGAGGTGGTTCATTTTGGTAGGTCAAATATGATGGCAGAATATACTATTCTGGTAAGACTCTTGGCAGTATGAGGGATCAGCGGGATCTTGGAGTTGGAGACCATAGGACATTCAAAGCAGCTGTGCAAGTTGACTCTGTGGTTAAGAAGATATATGGTGTATTGGCTTTCATCAATCATGGAATTGAATTTACGAGCCGAGAGGTAATGTTGCAGCTATAAAGGACCCTGGTCAGACCTCACTTGGAGTACTATGCTCAGTTCTGGTTACCTCACTACAAGAAGGATGTGGAAACCATAGAAAGGGTGCAGAGGAGATTTACAAGGGTGTTACCTAGATTGGGGAGCATGTCTTATGAAAACAGGTTGAGTGAACTTGGCCTTTTGTCCTTGGATCGACGGGGGATGAGAGGTGACCTGAAAGAGGTGTATAAGATGATGAGAGGCATTGATCATGTGGATAGTTAGGGGCTTTTTCCCAGGGTGAAATGGTTGCCACAAGAGGGCACAGGTTTAAGTTGCTGGGGAGTAGGTACAGAGGAGATGTCAAGGGTAAGTTCTCACACAGAGAGTAGTGAGTGCATGGAATGGGCTGTAGGCAGCAGTGGTGGAGGTGGATAGGATGGGGTCATTTAAGAGACCTTTGGATAGGCACATGGAGCTGAGAAAAATAGAGGGCTATGGGTAAGCCTAGTAATTTCTAAGGTAGGGATGTGTTTGGCACAACATTGTGGGCCAAAGGACCTGTATTGTGCTGTAGGTTTTCTATGTTTCTATGTTTCTAAATAATATTGCCAATAACTGTGTGTCAGTAATAATGTGCCACAAGCAGTAACTGATTAGATGTAAGGTTTCAGCTAGATAAATGGCAGACATACACTATATACACATTTGAAGCTCCCCAACACTTTACTACAGCACTAATAATTGGGGTGTGTGCATAAATTTGGATAAAATACCTATTTAACAAGGAATAGATACTCTGTCTGGGTGAATTTGGAAGATGAGTTTATCAAATATGACTTTGCTTTTTTTACATAGGCCTGATCAAAAAAGCTTCTGGAACCAAACATTATCCGACAATTGTACTAGTATTAAGCATTGTATTAAATATTTTCTTACTTACCTTGTAATTAACATTTCAAATTCTGAAATCATGTCTCTGCTTCTTTTCTGGGTCTTAGAATATCATCAATGTACGACTGGGACAGGTAAGAAATAATTTCCAATAATGGCATTGATTCCTTTAGCCTACTCGATAAAAATCAGATTTATATAAGATTTATATCTTTATCCTAACAGTAATCAGATATGACAGTATAAATTCAGCAAGGATACTGTAGCAGTAGCAACAGAAGTGAAGCTGTAGTTATATAGACTCTTGGCCAGATCTAATGAAGATTCATGTTATGATCTCTACCTCATTGTACAAAGGTATTTGGATTGCAGAATGGTTATAAAGAATAAGTACTTAAAGTACTTTTAAATCAACCTGTTAAAGTACTTCAAGGACATTTTGGAACTATCAATTGTATAATAAAGCAACACACACAAGATGCTGGAGGAACTCAGCAGGTCAGGCAGCATTGATGGAAATGAATAAATTATTGACGTTTTGGGCTGAGATCCTCCTCAGGACTAAGTTGTATAATAAGACCAAATAAATTAATTCTTTGTTGTTGGAGTGGTAGCACCAATTACCTATTACAAAGTTCTCAGAAGACAGGAAAGATTTTGTTTCATCGTCTGTCTGAAATAGATTTTCGCTCAAGTTTCTACCAACAGAGGCCTGTGAAACTTCAGAGAGTAAAATTCTTCCTTAATCCTAATCTGTGTTCTTGTAACCCCAGCCTGACCCTTATAAAATGCTCATGCAGTTAAGTTTCCTTTGGGTTGCTCTTTCGCGCTACTCTAAAGATGTGTAATTGTGGGAATATTATTGAATATATAGTGTAGTAACAAATCACCTTTGCTTGGATTGGAACCAGGACTGGACCATTGAATTTCTCATTTGAGGTAGGCAGGAATATCAGCAGACTGTGTTACTGATTGATACCAATCCACTACGGTCATTGCTAGACCTTTCAGAAGAAATATACTTGTTGACAAAAAAACTCTCAGAAGCATTTATCCTCATTGAAAGAATGCAACATCTCCTTGGAGTCATGAGAAACCTTGGACCCTAACTGCTCAAAGTGGAGAAGGAGCATTGAGGATGGTATTGAGAACAGCAGGTCCGAACATAGAGATGAACACTCAAACATTGTGTGAGTGCTGGACAGAGAATAACACTTCGCAGACCTACCCTCTCAGTCCCATCAGCTGCAACTTCCACTCAGACATGCCAGAACCCAGGGACAAACCAAGAACAAGTTGCAGCTCCAAGCAGGTACCAGCAGATCAAAGGTTATCAATGGGTTTCCCTGAAACTACATTGCAAATTACAGGCAACCCAATGCTACGAGCAGACATTTCCGTGTACACAGAACACTGAAACACTTCAAAGTCAAGGCAGTAATAGTCACATGATTGGGATGCAACAACTGATGTCATAATACCCACCACCCTGAGGGAAAATAACACTTCAAACTGAGAATATCAGGATTAGACCAATGTACACAGAAAGAAGTAAAACCCAACCCATCTTTGGAGTAAGTTGTCATGAGAACTAGTCATTGCCGGAAATTTATTTACTGGCCAAGTTTATACAGTGACCTTGAATCATTAGAAAGCAAATACATTATATGCCGAAGTTCTAAAAGCAAGCTACAAAAACCTACTTTGCAGTATTGGCCAAGGCCACCAGGCCATTGGATAGGGAACTGGCATTCATAAAAAAAGGAAATGACAATTTCCTGATACTGAACAGAAAACTGAAGTGAAACACAAATAAATCTGCTCAGCAAATGATAGATGAATGGAAGTCTATCTGTGCAAGTCCCAGCTTACCTGAAGAGATTGTTTCAAATGGACACCATGCTGTCTGCCTAAATACTATATTCACAGGGTCAAGTGTCATGATTAAACAAAAGCAAAGTCCTGATGATGATGGAAATCTGAAATAAATATTCTAGAAAGAAGCAGAGAATCTTTTGTTTTGATGACCCTAGATCAGAATGGCTAGCTAGCCTAGGTCTCGTTTACACAAACACGAGGAAATCTGGAGATGCTGGAAATTCAAGCAACACACACAAAATGCTAATGGAATGCAGCAGGCCAGGCAGCATCTATAGGAAGAAGCGCTGTTGACATTTCGGGCCGAGACCATTCGTCAGGATTAACTGAAAGAAAAGGTAGTAAGAGATTTGAAAGCAGGAGGGAAGGGGGAAATCTGAAATGATAGGAGAAGCCAGGAGGGGGTGGGGTGAAGCTAAGAGCTGGAAAGGTGATTGGCAAAAGGGATACAGAGGTGGAGAAGGGAAAGGATCATGGACAGAAGGCCTAGGGAGAAAGAAAGGGGGATGGGAGCACCAGAGGGAGATGGAGAACATGGAGATGGAGAGTGATTGTGAGAGGGGCAGACAGAGAGAGGAAAAGGAGGGCGGAAATAAATAAATGAAGGATGGGGTAAGAAGGGGAGGAGGGGAATTAACGGAAGTTAGAGAAATCAATGTTCATGCCATCAGGTTGAAGGCTACCCAGCCAGAATATAAGGTGTTGTTCCTCCAACCTGAGTGTGGCTTCATCTTGACAGTAGAGGGACGGGATATAAGCTGTTGTTCCTCCAACCAGAGTGTGGGAATTCCCATTCCCATTCTGATATGTCTAAACATGGTCTCCTCTACTGTCAAGATGAAGCCACACTCAGGTTGGAGGAACAACACCTTATATACCGGCTGGGTAGCTCCAACCTGATGGCATGAACATTGATTTTTCTAACTTCCATTAATGCCCCTCCTCCCCTTATTACCCCATCTCTGATTTGTTTACTTCTCCCCCTCCCCTTTATGTTCTCTCTCTGCTATTCAATCTCCCTGTTCTCAATCTCCCTCTGGTGCTCCCCTCCTCCTTTCTTTCTTCCTAGCCCTCCCGTCCAATGATCCTCTCACTTCTCCAGCTCTGTATCCCTTTTGCCAATCACCTTTCTGGCTCTCAGCTTCACCCCACCCACTCCAGTCTTCTCCTATCATTTCAGATTTCCCCTTTCTGCTCCTACTTTCAAATCTCTTACTATCTTTCCTTTCAGTTCATCCTGACGAAGGTCCTTGGCCTGTAACGTCAACAGTGCTTCTTCCTATAGATGCTGCCTGCCCTGCGGCATTCCACCAGTGTCTTGTGTGTGTTGCTAGGTCTTGTTTATATATTCTTTGTAGGAAACAAACTCGAGGAAATCTGCAGATGCTGTAAATTCAAACAACACACACAAAATGCTGGTGGAACACAGCAGGCCAGGCAGCATCTATAGGGAGAAGCACTGTCAACATTTCGGGCCGAGACCCTTCGTCAGGACTAACTGAAAGGAAAGATAGTAAGAGATTTGGAAGTAGTGGGGGGAGGGGGAAATGCAAAATGATATGAGAAGACCGGAGGGGATGGGATGAAGATAAGCTGGAAAGGTGATTGGTGAAAGTGATACAGAGCTGGAGGGAAAGGATCATGGGACGGGAAGCCTCGGGAGAAAGAAAGGGGGAGGGGGGGAAGCATCAGAGGGAGATGAGAACAGGCAGAGTGATGCGCAGAGAGAGAGAAAAAAAAACAACTAAATATGTCAGGGATGGGGTAAGAAGGGGAGGAGAGGCATTAACGGAAGTTAGAGAAGTCAATGTTTATGCCATCAGGTTGGAGGCTACCTAGCTGGTATATAAGGTGTTGTTCCTCCAACCTGAATTTGGATTCATTTTGACAGCAGAGGAGGCCATGGATAGACGTATCAGATGGGAATGGGACATGGAATTAAAATGTGTGGCCACTGGGAGATCCTGCTTTCTCTGGCGGACTGAGCGTAGGTGTTCAGCGAAACGGTCTCCCAGAGTGTGTCGGGTCTCACCAATATACAAAAGGCCACATCGGGAGCACCGGACGCAGTATACCACAACAGCCGACTCACAGGTGAAGTGTCGCCTCACCTGGAAGGACTGTCTGGGGCCCTGAATTGTGGTGAGGGAGGAAGTGTATGGGCAGGTGTAGCACTTGTTCCGTTTACAAGGATAAGTGCCAGGAGGGAGATCGGTGGGAAGGGATGAGGGGGGACGAGTGGACAAGGGAGTTGCATAGGGAGCAATCCCTGTGAAAAGCAGAAAGGGGGGGAGGGAAAAATGTGTTTGGTAGTGGGATCCCATTGGAGGTGGCGGAAGTTACGGAGAGTTATACGTTGGACCTAGAGGCTGGTGGGGTGGTAGGTGAGGACAAGGGGAACCCTATCCCGAGTGGGGTAGCGGGCAGATGGGGTGAGGGCAGATGTGGATCTCCCTCCTGGCACTTGTCCTTGTAAGTGGAACAAGTGCTACACCTGCCCATACACTTCCTCCCTCACCACCATTCAGGGCCCCAGACAGTCCTTCTAGGTGAGGTGACACTTCACCTGTGAGTCAGCTGGTGTGGTATACTGTGTCCGGTGCTCCCGGTGTGGCCTTTTATATATTAGTGAGCCCCGACGCAGGCTGGGAGACCGTTTCGCTGAACACATACACTTGGTCCACCAGAGAAAGCAGGATCTCCCAGTGGCCACACATTTTAATTCCACATCCCATTCCCATTCTGATATGTCTATCCATGGCCTCCTCTACTGTCAAGATGAATCCACACTCAGGTTGGAGGAACAACACCTTATATACTGGCTGGGTAGCCTCCAACCTGATGGCATGAACATTGACTTCTCTAACTTCCGTAAATGCCCCTCCTCCCCTTCTTACCCCATCTCTGACATATTTAGTTGTTTGTTTTTTTCTCTCTCTCTGCCCATCACTCTGCCTGTTCTCCATCTCTCTCTGGTGCTCCCCTCCCCCTTTCTTTCTCCCGAGGCCTCCCGTCCCATGATCCTTTCCCTTCTCCAGCTCTGTATCCCTTTTGCCAATCACTTCCAGCTCTTAGCTTCACACCACCCCCTCCAGTCTTCTCCTATCATTTCGCATTTCCCCCTCCCCCCACTACTTTCAAATCTCTTACTATCTTTCCTTTCAGTTCGTCCTGACGAAGGGTCTCGGCCTGAAACGTCAACAGTGCTTCTTCCTATCGATGCTGCCTGGCCTGCTGTGTTCCACCAGCATCTTGTGTGTGTTGCTAGGTCTTGTTTATATATTCTTTGTTGAAATGCTGACTTAAAGGAACAGCGGGGTGAAATTGCCGAGAGGACAAGCAGCCTCGCAGCCAGTGTGGGTGTCGTTCCCTCAGCCCCAGGTGCCAACCTACAGGGCTGGGGCTTAGCCTTCTCCACTCCTACACACAGACACACACCTACACCATTCCCTCAATATCCTTTCTGATCACTGTCACCTCAATTAAAAATATAATTACCCACAATGCCCTTTGTGGGTATTTTTTGTCATTTTGCCTCCTTGCCGTCACACAGTCCTGTCAACAACATCTGTCTACAGATGTGCAAATCCATGGTAAAGGTGTCTTTACACTAGAAAATTAGGCGTGTTGTTGGCATTTGTGGTTCAGAACTGGGAATTGCAGGAGCTCTTATATACATGAGTGAACCACGGCTGGCAGGAAAGGAGACTTATTAATGCCCCCTTTTGCAACAATCTTGTAGCTGTCCTCCCCTCCTTTGACAATGATCCTGTCCCATACCCACAAGGTAAATGAGCCCCAGCCCAGAGAGGGAATACAAATTCCCTTTCACTGCTTCCCATCATCAGAACAAGGGGAGCGCAGCCAGCCACTGAGCCATTTTTTCTTTGCCCTGCTGTCACTGTATTTGTGTTTGTTGCTATTCACAGCCATCAAGGCAGCCATTCTGATTCAGAGGTGGTATCGCCAGTATGTAGCCCGGCTGGAGCTTCGCAGGAGGTGCACCTGGACCATCTTTCAATCCATTGAGTACGCAGGGGAGCAGGACCAGATCAAGGTAAAGATGAAAAGATGAGCACTTGGACTACTTCTTATTCTGGGCCTATTGGGAACCCTTACACAACTCTCAGCATTGCCAGTATGTACTTGTAGTACACAGGCAGTGTATGTATGCATTGAATCAGTGTGTACATCTCATTTCCAATGATGGAAAACTGGCAGCACAAGGACTTTGATGGGTGGCTTGCTAGCAGTGCAGGGAGCAATTAAAGAGAAAGATTAGCTTTATTTGGCACATATACATTGAAACATTTAGTGAAATATAGTCAACGACCAACCCAGGCTGCGAACGTGCTGGGGGCAGCCCATGAGTGCTGCCTTGCTTCTGCTACCACAGCTTAACACTAACCTGTACGTCTTTAGAACGTAGGAGGAAACTTGTGCACCTGGGGGAAACTCACACAGTGGCAGGGGGAACGTACAAACTCCTGACAGACGGTGGTATGTATTGAACCCTGATCACTGATTGCCAGTGCACAAAGGTACATCAGAATCAGTTGGGTGCTCATCGGAAGCAGCAGTTGCAAGTTTTGTAACTCCAAAATGTTAAGCTAATTAAAAGAAAAACGTACAGCCTGGAATAACGTGTCTAACTTGGTTTTTACTTTAACTGAGATATGCACTATGACATGGCCAAGTAATGACATTTGCCATTTATGTGCTTTTACATAAATGCAGCAGTGCATTATGTAGCAACAAAGAATGTTTAATCCAACAATACATTTACAATATTACTCAAATATTACTGAAATATTAAATACACAAGACTTTTCTCTGCTTAGCTATAAACTCCAACACAATATAGAATGCATCTCAACTTATTCAGTATGCTGTACAATACAACTAATACATAAACATCCACAGCAAATTTTAAATTGTCACATTCAGGCCTGTAATTGCTGTGGAGGATTTCTTACTCTTGTGGGATGATGTTTTTTCTGACCAGAGAGGTCAGTCTGCTTGACAGATGAGAGTTGTGGTGGTAAAACAATCTCAGGTTCTGCGGCCTTTTCCATGGAAGTTGTAGGAGTTGACTCTGGAACTGCAGGAGGTAGTTCTGACAGCTCTTGATACCTTCCTTCTGGACGTGTTGGCAAACCAAACAGGCCATGGGCAAACTTCACTGGATGATGTGAATCATAAGGTGTGACTACAGTTCCTGACCACCATTTCCTTTTCCTTTTTGAAAGCCACCTCAGACTGCTTTCTCCATTGCCATTTCCTCCCAATCTGGAGTAATGAGTTTAAGGGGGTGAAGCACAGCAGCCAGGTTTGAGAGGAGCTTGTTATAGTAGTTGAAAAATCCTGAAAAGGACCAGAACTGTGACACATCTTTTGGCCTTGGGACATCCACCACTATTTGAATTTTCTCAGCACACTTGTGTTAATCTTGTGCGTCAATGGTGTGACCACAGTGAATGATGCTTGTTTTAAAGAATTCACATTTTTTGTATCAAGCACCAAGCCCATAATCTTCTTAACTTTTTAAAACTGTCTTGAGATTATGGATATGTTCCTTGTCAACCTTATTGAAATCCCGCATGTTTCCTTGGCTGCATAAGACTAGGGAACACACACTCCTGTCCTGCCAAACCCCTGAGATTGGGACATTTCTCCCATCCCAAACCCTGGTTTGTATCGGTGCTGTGTAATTTGCTATCCTGTTACAACTCAGTGCCAAGAAATAACAGACAGCACACCACATACGATTAAAGGAATTATATTTATGAATCTTAACTTAACTAAAGGGTTAGCAATGAAAAGAAAGAAAAAAACAAGAAGGCCCTCTATAATTAAACAGTCAAATATGTACAAGTTGGAGCTCAACTCTTCACAAAAGTCATACTCACTGATCCTCAGTCGATCTCGGCACCTTGCTCCATCAAATCACAGTCCTCACCGAGTAGAATCCTACAACCAGTTCTCTCCAGCATCTTCTCTCTTCATTTCTCAGTGAACACAGCTCACATTCCAAAGCACCCATTATCTCTAACCATAACCCAAACACTGCTTCTACAGAAAGACCATTATATTAGCAGTGAAACCTTTCCCAGGGTGTTACACTGGTAACAATATCATCCAGGTAACACTGAGTGCCCAGGCAGCCTTGCAGCACCTGGTCCATGTCTTTCTGCCAATGTGCAGGTGCAGTTGCTACTCCAAAACTAAGCCTATTACAGTGATAAAGACCTTTGTGAGTGTTTATGGTGAGAAACACTTTGGACTCTTTTTCCATTTCCATCTGGAGGTAGGTCTCAGCTATGTCCACTGTGCTGACGTGTTTTATGCCGGAGAGGTTTGCAAAGATATCCTCTATTCTGGGTACAGGGTATTGATCCACTTTCAGTGCTGATGAACTTAAAATCATCACAGATCCTGACAGACCCATTCTTCTTAGATACTGGGACCGTGAGTTTCTCATGTGCTCGACCCAACCTTGGAAAGAATTCCTTCCACCTCCATGTGATCTAGCTCACTGGCTACTTTATCATGGAACTGGACAGGCTATGCAAAACTTGGTGTGGCATTTTAATTAAAATGAGTTTACCCTTGAAGTGCTTAAGATTTCCAGTGTCATCCTTGAACACTGCTGTGGCATTCAGTACTTTTCTTAATTTGTTTTCAATTGACTCTGTTAAAGGGAACGCGACATGAACTTCAATCAAGTTGTAGTTGTCTCCACCAATCACTGCTTCACAATGCTAGCACTCGGGCTTTTTTTCCATCTGCAAGCATTTTGGTTGCGGAATAACTGGAACAACCAAACCAGTGTCCAATTCCATTTAAATTAATTGCCATTCACTTCCGGTGTAAGCCATCTTGTTTGTCTATTGTTAGTTTTCACATTGAAAGTCTCAAGGCTATACAGTCATGTGTCACCCTCATCATTATTAGATCTTTCATTAATAGCATGCAGGTTAGTGCTCTATCTGAAACTTCAACTTGACTTTTTATCTTTTTCTCTTCCCTGTGCAATCCATTTGTTTCTGTCTGTCTGCCATGCTCTTTGTACGTATCCTAATTTCTTGCATTTTTTTCAATCTGCATTGGTCTGGTTTATGTGAGGCCCTGCCACAATAACAAAGTTATACTGCAACTTAATTGCCTGCTGTTTCCAATGATACAGCTACTGCATTTCAATAGGTTTCAACAGGTACATTTGATGTCAGAGAAATGTATACAATATACATCCTGAAATTCTTTTTCTTCGCAACCATCCACAAAAACAGAGGAGTGCCCCAAAGAATGAATGACAGTTAACTGTTAGAACCCCAAAGTACCCCCAGCTCCCCACTCCTGGGCACAAGCAGCAGCAAAGCAACAACCCTCCCCCCGCAGTGAAAAAGCATCAGCACCCTCACCAAGCACTCAAGCATGCAGCAAAGCATCAATAAAGACACAGACTTGCAGTACCCCAAAGACTACTCATTCCTCAGTAATTCAACATACCACAGGCTCTCTATCTCTCTCCCTAATAAGGGAAAAAGAGGAGTCCCTGTTTCACAGTGAGAGGGGAGACATAACAAACAACTCGCTAATTTATGGTGTTAAAAGTCTGTTGTGTCGCTTTTTTGAGCTCTGTGCCCAAAGAACGTGGGTCTCTGGGCACACAGCCAGCAGTCAGCTGGCTGCTTTCGATCTTCTGTGTAGTCCAACAACGCACCACGCGATGGTGGCAAATGCTTTGAATCCGCCCATCTTCAGAGCCACAAATATCCAACACCCTGAAGGTGCGCTAGTCTTCAAGGCTGCATCCCTGGCGTATCGAAAAGCGGCCAGTCGTGAGGCCCTGAGACTGAGTCCTATTCCCACAAAGAAGTCAGTGTGTAACTCCAGGTCAGGGTCTTCAAAAGAACCCTGAAAAGGAAAACAAGATATTAAAGATAGAAATAGAGATGCAAGAAAAGGAGTCACTGATAGGTGCCACTATCCTCAGCTCCACACTTTGTGTTCAACAGCTCTTTTAAACATAACTTGTGCTTCAGTTAGGAGCCATTTCTGAAGATTCAACAAACTAAACAAACTCTCTGGACATCATTAAGCCTGTCACTGAACTGACAATTCTCAGACAACTTCTTCAATTCAGTTACATATACATGCACTGAAACCCTGTACTGAAACGACTGTACCCTTTCCCTTTTGGTTCTGGTTATGAAACCTGTAGTGTTCTGCAATCAACAAATGTTCCAGCATTACTTTCATGATATCAGCAAAGCTAATTTTGGGGGGTTTGGTTGGACAGTCAAACTTCAGAGAAAACAGTATGCCTTTAAATCCAAAACACTCAGCAAAGCTGGCATCTGCCTCTCATCGGCTATTCCATTTGCTTTAGAATACTGCTCAATTTATTCTGTACACTGTAGCCAATTATCTTCTGTGCAATTGAACACATCTATCTTTCCAATGTAGCTAGTCATTTCTGCTCTTTTTTAATTTATAATTATTATCATCTGGTACTCACTGGTTATGAACCTGTGAATTTGTCATTTTCTATGTTTTTTAAAACTCAAAAGTCTTCTGCTTTTCCAAAGAAGCATGTTCTGTGTTTTTTTTTAACTCAAGCGTCCTATTGTGCTTCAACAGGTAGGTAGTTAGCTCAGGCCCATTTTAAAACTTCCCATTACCACTTTTATGTTTTGTAAACTCCAAAGCTTAAAATTAATAAAAATATGAAATTAAAATTAATGAAAAATATGGAGCATGGAATAAAATGTCTAACTTTGTTTTTACTTTAAGTGAGGCGCACAGGTATAATGTCTGTAATAACGTATGCCATTTATGTACTTTTACATATAACCCATAATGTATTATGTAAACAAGAAAGAATGCTTAATCAAACAATACATTTACAATATTACTCAAATATTACTGAAATAATAAATATTCATCAGCAATGTGAGACATACACACTGAACTTAAGGTCAATAATTTGCAATGAAGATGATTGATCTGGTCTTGTCCCTTAATTATCCAGCTGAAAAGCTTAATGAGATGCTAATGTAAATGGTGGAAATTTGATGTATGGTGCATGATGAATTAGCTAATTTTAGTAAAGGCCTTTATAAGGGGCTTGCAAGTAATTTAATTCCCACTGTGATAAAGTGATAGTAAACTTGCCAGATATCCAGATCCTATTTACTTCAACACCACACCCTTCTGGAAGTGGAAATATCAGCAGGAATTGAGAGTAAGTTCAGATGCAAATTATTGAAGTGATTTGATAATACTGGCTTCTTTAAAGTGGTATGAACTTCAGTCTATCTGGCCATGTTCAGTAAAAATTTATTTTACAACTGTATCTGATCTTCTCATTCGTAGCCCCATTTCAAACCACAGTGATGTTTTTTTATTCTGTTTTGCAGCTCCATAACTTCTTTAGCTGTTTGTTGGATCACTTTACTCCACCTTGTAGTAAAGAGCGTAAGTTTATTTAAAACTACTGTTGGTTAGATGAACTTCCCATTAAACATCTTCCTGCAAAGGCACCAACAGGAAGAGCACTGAAGCCTGAGTGATGTATCCCTGACTGAATTACCCCAATTCAGTCTGTGTCTATCCATAAAGTATAGAGTAAATGCAGCAATTTAAGCAAAGCGCTAGAAGCAAGATAACTATGGCTCCATTCTTCAAAGAATTTTGGTAAAGCAACAATCATATCAGCAAAAATAGCTTTCATTAGTGAATTAAGACACAGAAGCATCCCTCAAGTAATTTAATACTAACTTGCAAAAGTGGCATCATATAAAGTATTTACTTATAAAATAAAGGATGTGTGCCTTCTGAGTTTAAAAAGAACCCCTGAATCAGACATTAGAAAGATTTATTCAGAGTTCACTAACTTCAAAAGCAAATTGTAAGGTAAAGAGTTAAGTATTTATACCTAATTGAACTCAGAGCTACAGAGCAAATTGAGACATTTAAACACAGAAACATAGAAAACCTACAGCACAATGCAGGCCCTTCAGCCCACAAGGTTGCGCCAAACATGTCCCTACTCTAGAAATTACTTGGTTTACCAATAGCTCTCTATTTTTCTAAGCTCCATGTACCTATCCAAAAGTCTCTTAAAAGGCCCTATCGTATCCTCCTCCACCACCTGCACCTGCACCATCCTCCTCCACCTGCCTGCAGCCCATTCCACATACTCACCACTCTCTGAGTAAAAAACTTACCCCTGACATCTCCTCTGTACCTATTCCCCAGCACCTTAAACCTGTGTCCTCTTGTGACAACCATTTCAGTACAGGGAAAAAGCCTCTGACTATCCACATGATCAATGCCTCTCAACATCTTATACACCTCTATCAGGTCACCTCTCATCCGCCATTTCTCCAAAGAGAAAAGGCTGAGTTCACTCAACCTATCCTCATAAGACATCCTCCCCAATCCAGGCAACATCCTTGTAAATCTCCTCTGCACCCTTTCTATGTTTCCTGTAGTGAGGTGACCAAAGCTGAGCACAGGACTCCAAGTGGGGTCTGACCAGGGTCCTAAATAGCTGCACCATTACCCCTCGGCTCCTAAATTCAATTGAATGATTGGCAAAGTCCAATACACTGTACGCCTTCTCAACCATTGAGTCAACCTGCACAGCTGCTTTGAGTGTCCTATGGACTCGGACCCCAAGATCCCTCTGACCCTCCACACTGCCAAGAGTCTTACCATTAATACTGCATTCTGCCATCATATTTGACCTGCCAACATGAACCACTTCACACTTACGTTGAGTTTTGACAAGGTGATAAGGATGATGGATGAAGGTAGAGCTGTAGGTGTTGTCTACATGGATTTTAGTAACAGGTTTGACAAGGTCCCTCATGAGAGGCTCATCTGGAAGATTAAGATGCTTCAAGCAGGCTTCAATCGCACCGCCAAGTTCCAGAACAATTACTTCCCCTCAACCAGCAGGGCACTTGAGCAAAAGGGGATAACTACACGCATTTAAGGACTCTGTTAGTTGTTATTTCATGCTCATTATGTATTATTATTTATTTATATCTGCATTTGTGCAGTTTGTTTACAATTTATCATTCCTGATGTTGACAGTTACGGTTCTATAGGCTTGTTCAGTATACCCGCAAAAAAAGAATCTCAAGGATACATGTGGTAGGATGTGTGTACTCTGATAATAAATTTTACTCTGAACTTTGGATCCATGGTGATTTGGCTGTTTGGATTCAGAACTGGCTTGCCCATAGAGGACAGAAGATAGTGGTCAAAGGAACTTATTCTGTCATTGGTGGAGTTCCACAGGGATCTGTACTGGGACCTCTGCTGTTTGTGACGTATATAATGACCTGGATGAAAATAGAGATGGGTGGATTAGTAAGGTTGCAGATGACACAAAGATTGATGGTGCTGCGGATAGTGTAGAAGATTACAGCACAATATAGATCAGTTGCTGAAATGGGTGGAAAAATGGCAGATGGAGATAAACTGACCAAATGTGAATTGTTGCACCTTGGTAGGTCAAATGCAAAGAATCTGTACTCTGTTCAGTGCAAGATCCTCAACAGCGCTGATGAGCAGAGGGATCTTGAGACCCAAGTTCATAGCTACCTAGGTTGATAGCATGGTTAAGAAGGCATTTGGCATATTTGTCTCTGTTAGTTAAGGCACTGAGTTCAAAAGTCAAGAGGTTATGTTGCAACTTCATAGAACTCTGGTCAGGCCGCATCTGGAGTACCGCATACAGTTCTGGTCACCCCACTATAGGAAGGATGTTGAGGCTTTGGAGAGGGTGCAGAAGAGATTTACCAGGATGCTGCTGGGATTAGAGGGCATGTGCTATAATAAGAGGTTGGACAATCTTGGGTTAATTTCTCTGGAGTGACGGAGGATGAGGGAAGATCTGATATATCTTTTCCCAAGGGTTGAAATGGCTAATAACAGACATTTAAATTGAGATGGGGTAATTTCAAAGGTGATATGGGGGGAAAGTTTATTTACACAGAGAGCCTGGAATTCACTGTCTAGGGTGGTCTAGAGGCAGAAACATTTGACACTTTTAAGAGATGTTCAGATAGACACATGAATGTGAGGGAAATGGGATGGTTTGGCTATGTGTGGGCAGAAGACATTAGTTTAGTTAGCCATGTGATGACTAATTGAATTGGTCTAACACAGGATTGTGGGCTGAAGAGCTTGTTCTGGGTGCTGTACTGTTCTATGTTCTATTTATATGTGAAGTTCAAACATGACATTCGTACTTACATCATGGTAGGCAAATGTTATCTTCTCTGCAGAAGGTCTTACTTCCCGCATTATTACTCAGACAGATGAGACATGCAAGGTTAATCTGTCTGCCTATGATTTCATCGAGGTTTCAGACTCCTACATCGGACCCCAGCTCTGTTTCCCTCTGACACCTGCTCACGTCACTGCCTTACTGGAAGCCTTCAAAAAAAAACAAGTGAGTGTTCATATTTGAAGTAATGTTATGCTGATCATGAAACAAGCAAAAACCTATCACGACGAACTGAAAATTGAATGTAATTGTTTCATGGACAAAATTATTAGAAATATAAAACCACTTCCCCTCCCGCCATAATTGGCTGTTTGAAGTAAATAGCAGATATGAAGCCAATCGTAGCGCAGAAACCAGTAATCGACACAGTTGGAGCATTTTTTCAAGTCTGACAGTCTGTGGAGAACCCAGCTCCATCACATCAGACTGTGCTCTGATTGTGGACTGTTCACTCTGTGAGCTGCACACCAGCTGTATATGTAACGTAAATAGATTTTGTATTTAGACTTGGGCCCCATCCCCAAAGTATCTCTATATATACACACAAATATTCCAAAATCTGAAAAAATCCAAAATCCGGAACACTTCCTGTCCCAGGTATTTTGCATAAGGGTCCAAGTGTCAACTGTTTTATACCATTGCCCAAAGTTAAAATGGTCCCAGTTTTAAAATGCAAGGGGGATCAATGCAAGCCTTGGTCAGAGGTCAGGCAGCAACTCTCAGACACCATACAAAAAAGCTAGATGAGCTCAGCAGGTCGGGCAGCATCCATTTTGTAACTCTCAGACTCCTTTTCTTACTTACCTTTTGGAAAGGACCCCATTCAGGAGCATCTAACCATTGACTCCTGCACCATCATGAACCTCATCAGATCTGAAGATCTCCCTTCCACTGCCTCCACACTCATAATTCCTTTACACACTGCCCATTCCTACCTCCTACCCATGATGCACAAATCTGACTGCCCAGGTAGACCCATTGTTTATGCCTACTCCTGCCCCTCTGAGTGCATGTCTGCACACCTCTACTCCATTTTATCCTTTTTGGTTTAGTACTTCACCAGCACATCTGCAGCGTTTCACATGATCTCGATCTCTTCAACCACTTTAAGTTCCCTGGCCCTGACTATCTCATTTTCTCCATGGATGTCCAGTCCCTATACATTTCTATCAAGAAAGCCTTAAAGCTTTCCAGTTCTTTCTAGACAACAGACCTAACCAGTTCCCCTCTACCAACACCTTCCTCCATCTGGTGGAACTGGTTCTCACCTCAACAATTTCACTGACACCTAATGAAGGGTTTCAGCTGCAACATCAATTGTTTATTCCTCTCCATTGATGCTGCCTGACCTGCTGAGTTCCTCCAGAATTCTATGTGTGGATCTGTGGAATTCCAGCATCTGCACAATCTCTTGTGTTTAGAATACTTACATATGTGTAATATAGATCCACATGTGTGTAATATAGATCCATGACTTTAAAATGTTGTGATCCATAATGAAAAGCTTGCTGCAGTTGCTATCATTTGTACAGAATTCAAAGGGTTTGAAAACAAAGGGGTGAAAAAAAAGGAAAAGATAAAGAATGAAAAGATTAGCTTGGTTTGTAACATGCACATCAAAATATGCAGTAAAATACATTGTTTGCATCAAATCAATTTAGCAAGGATTGTGCTGGGTCATCACACTTCCGCTGCCAACATAGCATACCCTCAACTCACTAACACTAACCGTACATCTTTGGAATACCGGAGGAGATTGGAACACCTGAAGAAACTCACGCAATCACGGGGAGAATGTACAAACTCCTTACAAGAATCGGACCCCAATCAGTATCGCTGGTGCTGTAATAGCGTTACACTACCGTATCACCCCCTACCATGCCAGCAGTAAATCTGTTTCTACCATGCATTACCACACTTCTAATGCTATGGAAGCTTATAGGAGAGTAAATAGAGTAGGCCCCAGAATCTGCCTCTCTGTAATACCTTTTGTCATGAAAACTCTTCTAAGGTCATAAAGAAAGTTACAAGTGAACTGACAGAATATACTTAATTAGATAAGGACAAGTAATATTTCTGTGCCTTTAGTCCATGAAGCTTTTGCAATGGTTCATTCTTTTAATTCCTGCAAGTTCTAAATCACCAACATTTCTCCCAGCAGCGACTACATGCTCGCTATGTATTGCAACTTCTGAGTGAAACTAGGAAACATCTGGAGCATTTGCCAAATATCAACCAGGTCTCCACCTGCTACAGCAAGGAGATTACTATCTGTGGTAAGCAGTAACATCCACTACACAACTCTAAGGGAAATGATAGAATTGATATCCTCTGTCAATTATCTGTCAAATCAGATTTATATATACTGTAGAGTAATAATTCAGCTGGAATGATTGAGGTCCATAGCTGATAACACAAGTGGAACAACTCAATATTTTTCCAGCTTGTGACTCAGTCTAATGCAGATGTTATTTTATAAAAGATTCCAATCGTAGAACAGTGCACCACATTGGGAGGACATACTCTGACATACTCTGTTAGCTCCTTCAAAGAGCAATTCATCTTCTTTCTGTAACTAGTTTAAAGAAGAATTATTCCTCTTCAGGTTTGGAGCTTGAATGTCTGCCCTTGTCCTTTCCCCATCTATGGTTGCACCTGGGCCAGGGTTGAATTCTGTCATCACCTTCAACCTTCGCTAAGGCCCTGGACAGCCACATCATTGATAATCAGAACTGGAGTCCAATTCACATGAACAGCCCCAGTGACAATTCAGTAATTTAGGATTTGTTTTAGGTGTGTGCCTAAAATGCAAATTGGGTATCACTAGATCCTTAGTACCTGAACATCATGCCTGTCTTTCCTTTCTATTAGGCTTCTTCTGAAAAGTCCTACAGAGGTTTTACTGATAGACTTGGACATTGCTGCTAGTAGTCATTCTTTTGATTACATTGCTATATGAATAGTTCCCTTATATCTTTTCACATCCGCTGAAGGCATTGACTCACGCTCAGTTATGGCCCCGCGTGTTCTAGCTATTTCTCTTAGCTCATGTACTGTATGTGGAGATACTTCTTAAAAGATCCAGATAAAGATCGTGCCGGCAACCTTTTTCACCAAGTTTAGCCACCTTCCAATTTGTCCTCTCCTCAACGTTACCCATGAGAATAAATTTTAAATAATTGGTATGGCACATTCCTATATTAGATAAATGGCTCAACTCCAATGAAATCATTTGAATTAAAACAACAATCTCGGTGCCAATAGCTATTGTTCAGCATTCAGTTCTAAAGTTAGTAATGCTAGTCTAAAGTATTTGCTATTAGACTTCCAGAGTACTCTCTATAGGCAAATTCTGTGCCATACCAGTCAGAATTGTTCTTGTTTTAGATTTCCAGTTATCACAGATAATCCTTTTTTACATACAATCTTTGAATATATTCTTCTTTGTTGAAATATTGCATGAAATCTTATATTTTTTCCATTGAATTTATAGGTGACTTGCATGGCAAATTGGATGATTTATTTTTAATATTCTACAAGGTATGAGTTTTGAAAGCTCATTGTTAAAGTATTAAATGCATGCCTAATGTCTTAGAAAACAACACCATCTTATTTGTTACTATGATTATACTGAAGCTTATTTTAATGGCTTCTATCTGTCCCTTAACTTCTTTTCCTTCAAAGTTCAATTTTAGCTGTACTTAGAATTTACAAACCTATAACAGAATTTAAACCTGATACAATTCTCAACTACAAAACTTGGGAATAACTTTACTTGCTTATAATGTGGATATAATTACATTGGGATTTTCAAGGGTTTTTTTTCTCTCAATGTTAATGGCGTGCACGTACTACTCAGTACTCCAAAGGATTTTGTATTAGGTCAATGGAAATGATACAGTGATGTCCGATCACAAATCCAATTGAAAACATGACTCACACAGAGCACAGAAATGGACTGTCTGCTGATCAGATCCAATCTGATCTTTTTGCCCATTTACATTAATCCCATTTGCCTGAAAGGGAAATTAATCCCATTTGCCTGTGCTCACCAATTTAAAAAGGTCTCTCTAAATGCCTCTTACATGTGGTAATTATATCTGATACCATCACCTCCTCTGACAGCACATTCCACATATCAACCAATCCCTATGTAAAAAAATAAATTTACCCTCAGATTCACTTTAAAACTCCTATATCTCACCTTACGTCCACACCCTTTTGATATCCATGCCATTGGGAAAAATACTTTGAATATCCACCCTTTCTTGCCAGGAAATGTAGAGGAGGCTTGACTCAAAAGCAGAGCAGCTGAGACGATTTAGTGGTAAATTATATTTTACTGATAAACTGCAAAATAATAAGCCACAAGAGGCTACAAAACAACTGAGAACAGATACTTAACACAACAAGGCAATAAGGTAATTGAAGGCTAGGAGCAACTGGTTGAGGCCGGCTGGTTCAACAGGTGAAGGAAGGGCTGTGGGACGAGAGTTGGGGTTAAATAGGCTGTAGGTGATGAGTCGGAAACAAGTGGCAGGTGACTCCTGTTAGCTGGTTGGAGACTGGGAGGTTCCTGCCTGTGCAGGCTCCCAACAGCCCAGGACGATCCTGATAGATCCAGTGGAACCCCTTAGTAAGTGCTGGATCTAAGATAAAACTGGGTGGTATCCAACACCTGACCTCTAGGCATACCATTCCCAGTTGGCCAGGTACTTCACACCTTGTCCATCAACTAGCGAAACGTTTACACTGGCCCACCTTCTTTAGCTCTAGAAGTGCAGATTCCAGTGGGTTGAGAGGTCCATAGACAGGACATGCGGAAGGTAGGTGTGATCCCGAGGGTCGATGACAGCTGGAGTCAGTAAGTGACTAGGTTGATGCGATGGGTAAAGGGACCAATGAACAGAGGCAAGAGCTTGCAGGAGTCTGTGCATGGGGCAGATCATATGTGGATGGGCCGACACGGTCCTTAGGCCAGAGTAGTCTGGCTGGGCACTGATAGCAGTAGGTGCAGTTGGCAGCCAGGTTGGCCCTCAATGCCTTCTTCCAAACATTCCAGCAACAACAAACCAAGGCCTTGGTGAATGGGACCTCATTGGCTCTTCCATGGGGAACAACTTCTTCTCCCAGAGAATTGTGGGGGTGTGGAATGCACTGCCTCAGAAGGCAGTGGAGGCCAATTCTCTGGATGCTTTCAAGAAGGAACTAGATAGGTATCTTATGGATAGGGGAATCAAGGGATATGGGGACAAGGCAGGAACCGGGTAGTGATAGTAGATGATCAGCCATGATCTCAAAATGGCGGTGCAGGCTCGAAGGGCGGAATGGTCTACTTCTGCACCTATTTTTTATTGTCTATAACATCAGTTGATAACCATGAAGCACTTCAAAGGGTAACATACTTGTGGCAAAGGAGATGTGTATATTGTGGGACAGTCTGGCCCAGAGCAGATAGTGGATGAGTTAGAGGTGGCAAAGCACTGCCGAAAGCTCTCCACTTGCTGTTTGGTTCTTTCTGATTGACCATTGATCTGTGGATGATAGCCAAACTCACTGAGATGCAGAGGAGGGAGCAGAAGGCTTGCCAGAAGATGGAGACATATTGTGGGACTTGGTCTACCACAATGTCCGAGCAACTACATGTTGCAGATCTAGTTCTGTCATCCCAGTGGATGACTGGAAGTTTGAGGAGGGCAATGAAGTGGGCCACCTTGGAGAACCAGTACACTAAAATCACGATCATCATGGCCCCATCGGATTGGTGGAAAACCTGTGATGAAATCCTTGCCGATGTGAGACTGGTAGGGACCAGAGAGCTGCTGGTTAGAGGAGTTGGACAGGACACAGTTGAGAGCAGGAAGCAATGAACTGACATACATCTGCAATCACGGTGGGCCTCCAGAACTGGCATTACAGAAAATTCAGAGTCCGCCCTGCACCTAGAGAGGGGCAAGGAGTGGGCCCACTGGGGTGCTGGCCGCCAGAGTGTACATGCCGATGTCATATGTGCTGGCTGGAGCCGACTTATGCTGTAGGGCCTGGTGAATCTGGTTCTCAAGATCCCAAACAATCAGGGCTAGGATCTGCGAGAATGGAATGATGGGATGAGGGTCGATCTCCATTTCAACTGGGTTGAACCATCATGACAGGGCGTCCACCTTAGTGTTCTTGGAGATGGGTTGGTAGGAAATGGTGAAGTTGAATTGCTTGAAGGAGACAGCCCAGTGAACCTGACGTGGGTTGAGTTGGCGGGACACTTGTATGGATATGAGGTTCTGGTTGTCAGTCCAGACCTAGAAAGGCTAATTGCTTCCCATCAGCCAATATCTCTAGTCCATCAAGCTCCATTTAATGGTGACTAGCTCCCTGTCTCCTACTTCATAAAAGTACTCCATAGATTTGAACTTGAGCAAGAAGGCGGCACAAGGGTCTGGTCCTCGCTGGGAGGGGATGGGTCTGTGGCCCATGTCAGAAATGTCCACCTCTACCACAAAAGGTCTGGAGGGGTTTGGATGGAGGAAATTGGGAGCGATGGTGAAGCTCCTCAAAAGCATAGTCTGCAGCAGCAGAGTAGGTTGTCCGTGAGGTAGGTGATTTGGTGAAGGTGGTAAGAGGACCTGCCATTTTGGCTGTAGTTCCTGATGAAGCTGCAGTAGAAATTGGAGAAACACTGTAGTTATTTGAGGGAGCATGGAGAGATTGGCCTGTTAGCTGGTCAGACCCAGTCAACGACATTGCATACTTATTCTGGATACATGGTTATGGCTTGGGGTGAAAGGAAGGTAATGACTGGGGTGTGGAACTGGCATTTGTCTAACTTGCAATACAGCTGGTTTTCGAGGAGATGCTGAAGGACTGAATGGAGGTGACAGATGTGGTCTTGGAGAAGAAGATGTTGTCGAGGCAGATGAACACATACCTATGTTTATTATCAATGTCACACTTCAACTCATTACTCTGGCTGAAGTTTTCCCCTATCATCTGCTTGTCCTTCCTCATGGTTTCACTATACATTGCATCTGCTTGTGTACTAACTGCCCCATCCTCAGCCCTACCACTCCAGTTCCCAGCTAGTTCATTACGCTACACTCAAAATGCATTGTTGGCATTTTCAAGAAACTGTGGACTTGGACTCTTTAGTCCGTTTTTCTCCCTCATCATTCCTCAGAGCCCATTCAACTGCCATATATGTTCTACCCCTATTTGGTTTCCCAAAGCACATCACCTTGCACTTGATGGGATTGGATTCCATTTGCAATTGCTAATCTGACTCATGAAATTGCTATTTGGACATAAACAACATCTTAATTTTGCTTGCAAATGTTTCTGCTCTTATGTCCGTCACTAGTCTTTGGCCAAAAGACACAAACTGTAGTCACAACATGCCCACAAAGGTACACATTGTATTGACTTTCCACTTATTGCAAGCTAACATGATACATGATGCAGACCCTGAACTCCAGTGGTGAATGTGTGTGGTCACTGTGTAAAGCACCTGTGAAGCAGGTGCTGATGCTTATTCACTGGAGAAAATACCATTCACCGATCGCTGGACAGAGAAAGAGATGACATTACGCTCTGTTTTTGAATGAAAGGGTTTCCTGGAGTTCAGCTGGTTATTTATACAACTTGTAGAGCCAGCTGTGTCCTGAGATACTTGAAACGTGCAGGTCTCATTCTGATGCCCAGAGAGCAGAACCACGCAGGTCAGCGCTCTTCCTAGGCAGTAAGGAAATTCTCAGTGCACGGTTGGTTTATTTGAAGGTCAAGACTGACTTGGAGGCTGTCCCTGAGGAGTCAGAGGCTGTCTTCCTGCCACCTTGCCCAATGACGCTATTAAAATAATCAACATTTCACAAGGCAAGTGCAGCTGTAACAACTGCTGCTGCCTGTCTTCCAATATTGTGTTGTGTGGGGGGTAGGTTTGTTTTCTGGAGTCTTCTCTACCTATTCTCCTGAGTTTGCATGGCAGAAGTGTGATAAAGTGACCTGTTTTCTTTTTTTTTAATCTTTTTATTAATTTTAAACAAACATAAATGAAACATGAATACAGAGAGTTTGAAAGTACATAATTAATAGGTTAAGTATACATTCATATAGATGATAATCCATATATAATAACCTCCCAAACTCATAGTAATTACGAAAAAAGGGAGTAAAAAAAAGAAAAAAAATCCCCAAAAAAGAAGAAAAGGAAAAAAAAACTAACCAACATGGGCCATTGCATTATGTCAAATATACACAGCAGCATCAATAACTCCACACCTCCATCCAAATAATTAAGGATAATAGAAGCAGGGTTTAGGAAAAGTCAGTTTAACTAATACAAAAATGTTGAATAAATTTCTTCAAATTTAACTGAAAAATCAAAGACAACACTTCTAATTTTTTCTAAGCTCAAACAAGAGATAGTTTGAGTAAACCACTGAAATATCGTTGGAGGATTAATTTCTTTCCAGTTCAATAAGATAGATCTTCTAGCCATGAATGTAACAAATGCAATCATCAGTCGAGCTGTGGGGGATAAACAACTATTATCCACCATTGGTAAACCGAAAATTGCAGTAATAGGATGCAGTTTCAATTTGATATTCAGAACTGTTGAAATAATACCGAAAATATCTTTCCAATAATTTTGCAAAAAAGGGCAAGACTAAAACATATGGGTCAGTGAAGCTACTTCAGAATGACATCTGTCACAGGTTGGTCTGTTTTCTTGTGATAAACATGTAGAATTGGTCCTGGGGTGCTTCATGTTAGATCTGGAATGGGTAAACAAACAATCTCCTGTTTCTGCAGCAGTTTTAGTCGTTGAATCTGCTCCCATTCAATCAGCTAGCCATCTACCCTGCTTCCCGTCTCTATGCACATCCTTGACCATCCGGGTATTTAGTGCTCTGAAATTATGCTTTGGTCCATTGGTCTATACCCAACCACAACATAACTGCTTGCTCCTGCTGTCCTTTGATGTTGCCACAGCAAACAGCCCAATCCCAAGCCTGCACACCTTGATATAACCCTCCACCCTCAGAACACCCGTCATCCAGGTTTCAGCTGACTGCACATGATCAGCTCAGAATGCACCCTTCCCTCATCTAACACAGGCAGAGTCAATCAAATCCATGCTAGAGCTTGCCAGGGTGACCAGAGTGGCCTGGAGTATGTTTAAGGATCTGGGAGGCATTGCACTTCCATCTGTTCATTTTAAACTAGTCAGTAAAACCTTAGGGGCAGGAGACCCAGATTCTCATCTAAGTTAATCCTGTCTTCCCACACTCAGCCTATCTCCAGCCATCCATCACCTGGAGCCTGGCCTATTACTTGATAAGATCATCATCTGATCTGATAATTAGCTTCAACTCCACTTTACATCCCAAATTCCCACAAATTATCGTTCCCCAATAATCTATTTTTCTGTCCTGATGACTTCGGGCCAAAACAACATCCCTCCATAGTTGCTGCCTGGCTAGCTGAGTTCCTCCAATATTTTGCATGTGTTATATGATCTCAGTCTGATTATACCCAGTGACTACATTTTAGAGTATTCCAAAGGGTGTCGACCATTTGAGAGAATTTCCTCTTCACTTCAGGTCTACATTGAGCAATTCCAAATTCTTAGACTCTGGACCCCAGGAATCATCTCACAGCAACTACCTTGTCAAACCCTCATGAGACTATAAGGTTGGCTCTCATTCTTTTACTTTACAGACAATACAGTATTGTAGCCCTTTAATAATCTTATAATCATGTTTGGAACCAGAATAGCTGGAGTGAGTCTTAGTTTCAACTGATACCTCTTCAGAGCATTGAACAGAGGACCGAGGAAGGGAAGCTGTTATTAGAGAGTGGTGTGAACCATATTGATTTAAAGAAACTGATAATCAGCGGTGTTAAGATTTTCACCCATTTAAACATGTTGAAATTATCCAGTTATATGACAAGTAGGTAATATGTTGCTGCACTTATCTCTGTTTAGGTAATTTAAAACATTTCTCATTGTTAACCTGATTTTTTTTCCATCAACCAGAATGGGCTTCCATCTCCAGAGAAGGTGTATGTCTTTAATGGAGACTTTGTTGACAGAGGGAAGCATTCTATTGAGATTCTCCTGATCCTGTTTGCTTTTCTACTTGTCTATCCAAAAGGAATCTATTTAAACAGAGGCAACCATGAAGATCATATCATTAATTTAAGGTGAAAACTCAGCAAAATCCATTCATTATTTATGTTGGGTTCCTGCATCGTGTTTCAATGAATCTGTTGGTCCAACAGAGCAGTAAGACTGCAGTGCCTGTTGGGCCACTAGAGCTTCAGGAGGGCAATGTGGGATCAACCAGAATCCCAGTTCCTGATTACCATCTAGTGGGCAGTTTTGGAACAACACCTATCAGACACAAGGGGTGAGGAGAATTGAGTGGAGCTTTGTATGTACTATGTCAGGCATAATCTGTCAAAGGCTAAATAACAATTACTTGAATAAACTACAAAAGACAACACTGGACAACATTTTTTTTCTAAAGTGTTGCTTCCTTAGAATTTTTTTGACTGCTTGAAGCTGAACACAAATATAATTTCAGACTACTTGTATCACATAGGAATTTGAAGAAACAGGAAAACCTTTCATCTTACATTGTTAATTGAATTGAATTGTGAATTGAAATAACAAATACAGGAGATAACAAAAAAAGGATCATGATAGGGAAATTTCATAATCAGCAGCCCAAATCCACATGATACATCCAAAAGTATTCAGGATGCAAAATCTCTGTTGTCCAGTGAACTATACAGCAAATACAGGTAATCAATTACTGAAACTCATAAAAATTGGCAGTGAAAAGACTAACTCCATCAGAGGTGCTAAGTTTTCTCGTTCTTTTCCAGCAGACTTGGTACTCATGCTGTTATAATGGGTGAAATATTGGAAAAATAGGGCCTTCTTCCCTTCAAGGCCTGTGCTACCAATAACCATTTAACGGAGTGAAAATCTGCCATGGATGAAGAGTCTCGACCTGAAACATTGACCATCCATTTTCCTCTACAAAAGCTTCCTGATTGGCTGAGTTTCTTTTGCAGTTGTTTTTGTCACAATCTCCAGCCAGTCTCCAATTTCCCTGAAAGTTTTGGCCTTGCAACAAAACCAGTCACAAATCATACTCCTTTACAAACTTGAGATTGCTCTAAACATCACTGCATGGGTCCTAACTTGCACCAGTCCATTGTCATCCCTGTGATCACTGACACTCGATGGTTTCTAGTTGAACACTGCGCGTTTGAATGGCCTCATCAAATCAGCATCTAGTGGGCACCAGAGTTTTATTCAAATCACAACACAACCTTGATCCTTTCTCCACTTGGCATTTTTTTCAGCCCTATCACTGTCCAAAACTCCAATTCTGATTCCTTACCAATCACAGCTTTTAAACACCTCAATAGTCTCCAAGCCTTCAGCTGCCAAAGCATAAATTCTACTGCTCCTCCCTAAACTTTTCTACACTTCTCCTTTTAGAATCTCTATAAAACTGGCCAAGCATTTGGTCATCTTTATATCACAGTGTCAAACTTTATTTTAGTCATGCTTTAGTGATATGTTTTACTATATTAAATGAATTTTATTTGTACTATAGGATAAACTGAAGGATGGTTTGGTATTGTTGCTAAAATCAGCTTTGAAATAATTAATAAAGCCAGAATCTACTTATTTTTGCAGTAGAGTTTCAATCCTCTACACAAAGAAGTTAAGCGGCACATCTTTGTCCAAAATATAAAATATCTTCAATATCTCTCTGAATGATAATGTATTCCTAACCCCCTACACAGATAGCCTGACTCCAGTTTTACAGTTTGTCAAGGTATCTATCCCCTCATTCAAATCCCAGCATTAGCATTACTGTATCATAGTTATCTCCTTCAGTCAAGAACTTTTAAACCAGAGAAAATGATAGTTACTGTTACCATTCAAGGTACCAAAATGTATCAAATTTTCACATAACATTTCATCCAGGTAATTTAGATTGAACGTCCATATTCTGTTCTTGCAATTAAGAAGAAAACTTTGGCCTGCCTTCAATTGATCTTTATAGCAATAAGGAAATGGGGAGATATCGAGTTAGTTATTGGGATAAAAGATCATCCATAATCCTACTGAACGCATAACAGAGCAGATAAAACGAGGCTGAATGTCAACTTCTGCTTCTTATGTTCTTGTGTTACCTAAAACTGCACGTAATACTCTGGCTGTAATCCAATTACATTGAAAGAGTGCAGAGAAAATTTGTAAGAATGTTGCTAGGACTTGATGATCTGAGTTGTAGGGAGAGCTTACACACGTTAAGACTTTATTCCCTAGAGCAAGGGAAATGAGGCAAAATTTGTTAGAGATATACAAAATTATGAGGGGTATAGTAGGGTTAATGCAAGCATGCTTTTTCCCCTGAGGTTGGGTGAGACTAGAGCTAGATATCATGAATAAAGGGTGAAAGGTGAAATGTTTAATGCAAGATGAGAGACCTTCTTCACCCTGAGTGTGAAATGACTGCAGCGGAAGTAGCAAACACAGGGTCATTAAAAAAAATTTTTAAATTCTTTTCAACATTAAAAAGAAATTTAGATAGGTACATAGATGAGTGAGATATGGAAGGCTATGGTCCAGGTGCAGTCGATGAGACTAGGCTGATTAATAGTTCAACAAGACTAGATGGGCCAAAGAGCAAACATGGGCCAAAGGGCCTGTTTGCACTGTAACGTTCTATAACTAAGACTCTTATTGATGAGGCTTACTGAACCACTTTTATTTCTTGAAACTTAATTCATTCAGTTATCACTGTATTTCACTATTCCAGGTATGGATTCACAAAAGAAGTGATGCAAAAATACCAGGTGAACATTTGAGTTATTTCTGTGACTTTCCTGAAAACATTGATAAAGTTGTCTTTGTTTATTTGAATATTGTTTGCTTAGGATTCTTATATTTGTTTTAGGTGCACGGAACTAGAATATTGAAATTACTACAGAGCGTATTCAGTTGGTTGCCATTAGCCACTGTCATAGATGAAAAGGTTTTGATTATACATGGAGGTATTTCAGAAACAACAGATTTGAACTTCTTGGGCAAAATTGACAGACATAAGGTACAGTCTGACCTTTAACGTAACACTAAATGTCTGAGGTATAAAAGAAAAGCATATCGCTTTGTTTTGAAAAGAATAGTTTATTATTTTCTTTAAATTGGCATTATTTTATTTAAATATACAGTACTGTAAAGTTTCAGTCGATCAACAAAACTTTACTTCTTCATGTGCTAGAAAATCTTCCAGGCTTCAAACATTCTGGATCTTTGTTCTCCTCCAGTTCTGGCCTCTTATACATCCTCAGATTTAAGAACTTTCCCACTGGCAGCAGTGTGTCCTGAGCTGATTTGGCTCCAGGCTCCAGAATTCCTCATCCAGACTTCTTAAAGCTCTCTCTGCTCCAAATATATTCCTTAGAACCTATCAATTTCTTTAGCCAGAAAATGACAAATCCTGAGACTGAGGCGGCTGTGTGATTGGATGCTTCTAAAGCAGAGGTTGATACGTTTTTGACTAGTTGGGGGGTTAAAGGTTACAGGGAGAAAGCAGAATAATGGGGTTGAAAAACAATTTTAAAACATCCATGTAAAAATGGTGGAGTTGACCTAAGGGGCAAAACTCAACTTCTCTGTCTTCTGGTCTCCAGTTGTTTCTAGTCGTTGGAATTAACATCTTACTTTGTGGTCTGTAGTCTAGTTTCTAGTCGTTGGAATTAACATCTTACTTTGTGGTTGTTGCAAAAAAGCTTTTATGTTATTGGTATCACTTTCACTAAATTCTATAAATATAGATTGTTATTATTGAAACAAGGCTCATTAAATGCAATGAAAGCAGATGGATAAGTAAAATGCAGACACTTCAGAAGGATGGTTCTTTCTAACAACAAACTTGTCCACTATGCTAGTATGTTTCAACCTTGAAGCCACCTGAAAGGAGGAAAATCGGATGGAACAAACATGCCTCAGATCAGGAGCAATACTTTAGTGAGAACAGTCAGCACCATGTGAAGCCCAATCAAACTCCAAGGAATAATTCCGTTTCTGACATCTTTAGTCTTTGTGCTCATACAGACGACAATCTGAGGAGGAAGAGTTCTAGCACAATATATGTCAAGAGAAAAGAAATCACTAAAAGAGTGCAGCGTTCAGTTGAAGAGGAAATAGACAAATGCCGAAGTCAAGTGGGCTTCAGCAATCTGTATGAAGATCCCAAATCACTAACACTACCAGATTCAGATCCTTGTGAATTCTTTGACTCAGATGAGCATGAAAGGAAGCAGGTAAGTTCAGCTATATTAAATGCTTGTCAATATACTTCAGTTGTAAAGTTGCATGAGCAAAGGACTGGAAAATGAGAAAACTGTATGAAGTAGAGAAGTGATTATTTCTTTACATCAAAGGCATTCAAGAGTAATAAAAAGGCAAATACCAAAACAGTAAATCAAATGGGTTGTGAAGTCTCCTTCGTTTGAATCAGCCTTGCAATGTTTAGAGATGGGGTCGGGGGTGGGGGAAGCTTAATGGTTGAATATTCATTGTGGTCACATTTGGGTGTAAACGTGGGTGTACTTGCTTGTAACATCCAGTTACTCAAAGGAGAAATCAATATTCATGACATCAGGTTGGAGGCTACCCAAATAGAATATAAGGTGTTGCTCCTCAACTCTGAGGCTGACCTCATCAGGGCATAAGAGGTCAGACTGACATATGGGAATGGGAATCAGCATTAAAGTGTTGGGCCACTGGTAAGTTCCACTTTTGGTGACAAAATGGTCCCCTAAAGGGTCTTACCAATATTGAGGAGGCTGCATTGGGAGCACCGGCCACAATGGATCACCCGCCACAATGGATCACCCTAGCAGATTCACAGGTGAAGTGTTGATAAACAGTCCGGAAGGACTGTTTAGGGCATTGAATGGAGGTGAGGGAGGAGGTGAATGGGCAGGTGGAGCACATTGGCTACTTTTTGGGATAAGTGCCAGGAGGGAAAATAGTGTGGAGGGACAAATGGACAAGGGAATAATGGAGAGAGAGATCCTTGAAAGTGGAGGAGGGGGAGATAAAGATTTGTTTGATGGTAGGTACCCTTCGGAGGTGCCGGAAGCTGCAGAGAACAATATGTTGGATGCAGAGGCTCATAGTGTGGTAGGCAAGGACAAGAGGAACTCTATCATTGTTACGGTGGTGGGAAGATGGGGTGAGTGTGAGTGTTCGGGAAATGGAGATGTGAGGAGGGCAGACAATGAATGTTTGGAAATCTAAAATTTGCTCATTTCTACTGACACACTAATGCAGAAGAAAATAAATAAATATCTAAACCACATTTATATATAAAAAATCTAGGGTGCCTAAGACCTTTGCACAGTACTGTATCTCAACTCCAGAACTATTTCAACTGGGGTTAGGGTGGAAGCACATTAAACAGACTAGAAACATTTGCAATATAGTCTCTTCTAGCGCTTGATGAAATGCTTTGAACTGATGATATAAAGTCTAACATTGTAAGTACTTCAATGATACCATTCAAAGGTTGCTTGTATTATCTTTAAACTTGCTATTCTATTTCATGTTTTCAATGACAACTGTTTTTCTGACTCCTAACATCATTAACAATAACTATTCATTAGTAGCTTTCAGAATAACATATGCTATATTTACCTGATAATCTGGGTTTAAAAGGATTTTATGGATCTTGTTAGCAGGGTCAACATTAATTGCTCTTTTATATCTGCCTTTCTGAAGATGCTGGCTAGCCATGTTCTCTAATCACTGTATTCTTTCAGGTGAAGGTACTATTGGGAGTACAGGGAGCTTCAGGATTTAGATCTCTGATGAGGAAGGCCAGTGGAGAGGAATTCACAAGCAGTGGTGATCCTGTAGCTGTAAATGTAGTCTGCAATTCTACTATAATCGGCCAAGCAATCACTGTATCTAATTGGGAGCAGACTGTGTAAAACTGCCTGTGGAATGTATGTGATTTCTTGAAATACAGAAGTTTGCACAAGATCAGCTATTGCTGAAAAGAGGGATTGTAGAATTGGTCTTGAATTATGGGAGGCCAGGTGAAGGATCAAATGGCTTCTCAGGATTGTGGTTATCGTTTACATGCATTAATGTTTTCCAAAGTCAACCCACATAATTGCTCACATACAACAAGAGATTCTGCTGTTGCTGGAAATCCAGAGCAACAAACCCAACATGCTGGTGGAACTCAGCAAGTCAGGAAAGGAATAAACAGTCAAGATTGGAAAGCAAGGATGAAGCCAGAATAAGAAAGTGGGGGGGGGGGGGGAGTGGAAGCAGTACAAGCTAACAGGTGAAAGGTGAGACCAGGTGTGGGGAAGGTGGGTGTGTGGCGAGGTGGAATGAAGTAGGAGGGGGAGATAGGTGGAAGAGATAAAGGATTGCTGTCAGTTATTTCTCATTCCTACTTGTTCTTACTACTTTGAACCATGACAGACCACTGGGATCTGAATTTAAAGGATATTAAAAGAGGTCATGAATAACTTAACAGATTTAACAGCTCATTTAGAAATTGAAAACGTTCTTTCTCTCTTCTCAAGATTGTGGACATTTTATGGAGTGACCCAATGCATCAGGAAGGCTGCATCGCAAACTCCGTCAGAGGAGGCGGGTGTTACTTCGGACCCGATGTGACGGAGAAGATCCTGCGAAAGCACAATTTGCAATTCTTGATCAGGTCCCATGAGTGCAAACAAGAGGGTTACGAGTACTGCCACAACCAAAAGGTATGAATACACATCCGTTCAGCCCAGTGAAAGGAACATCACTGCCACCCCAGCTCAAATGAGTCCAGCCCCACCAGTGTCTTTGAACATGACCACTTATAATATCAGCAGGTAATGAGCTTCTGCACATGACATTGGGGTGCTGTGCAAAATAAATGGGAACAAATGTATTAATGAAAAATTAGAGATTAGTTTTACGTGTGAGTTTATAAAGTTACTTACGTTTCCAACATATTCTCACAAACAATGGAAAGTGTGGGTTTTTTTGCATGCATTGTTCTAGATGTAACATTGCAAATGCCAGGTTCACAGTGTTGTGAGAAATGGGGGTTGTTTTCTCACAGTTCCAGAGACCCAAGCTCAATACTGACCTATAGAAGTTTACACATTCTCTCTCTGACCATGGGGACATCCCTCGGGTACCCTGGCTTCCTCCTAAATATGTGCTGGTTAATTGGTTAATTGGAAATATGACAGACCCCATTTTGTGGGATGTTGCAGGCAGTGAGTACCTGCTTATCCTATGAGATGATCTTCCCTAGTGCCACTTGCCGATTGAGATGGGCACTCAGGCATGATCCGGGCATAGCTGAGAAACAGCTTGGCCAAACTACTCCAATGACAAATGTGCTTTGTTTCTAAGACAGTCAGTTCATAGATGACATTGTCAATTTTATATTCATGCAGGTCTTGACCATATTTTCTGCTTCGAACTATTATGAAATTGGCAGCAACAGAGGAGCTTATGTGAAGCTTGGGCCCGACCTCGTTCCCCACTTCATGCAATATCAGGTCAATCAAAGCACTCGCAAGCTAACCTTGAGGCAAAGGTGCGTAAAATAAATGCAGCGGTAACCTCTACACAGTGATGGTCAGACTGTATGTTACAAACAGACCTGCTGCTCCGCCTCTCTAAAGTCCACCCACCACTATGACAAGGACATTACAACATTGCAGCAGAATACACTGGGATAGAGGTTAGAATCAAGTCTGCCTTTGTAATGGGGCAGCAACTCTTAAACAGTAAATAGCTGAAACAGGGCTGTGTGCTCTCCTCTCTCTTACATTCCACTTCAGGTGGGAGATACAGGGGTGACGGAATGGCAGAGTAAGGCAGTCACCAAGAAGACAAGTTGGCATTGCAAAATGGTCACTTTCCCATTAATAGGCATCTGTTAGTCTCGTGAGACCATGGATTTGAGGCCTGGGCAGGGTTGTATGGGAGACCGGCAGTTGCCCAAGCTGCAAGCCTTCCCCTCTCCACACCACCGGTGTTGTCCAAGGGAAGGGCATTAGGACCCAAGCAGCTTGGCACCAGTATCGTTACAGAGCAATGTGTGGTTAAGTGCCTTGCTCAAGGACACAACACGCTGCCTCAGCTGAGGCTCGAACTAATGACCTTCAGATCACTAGACCGCTGTCTTATCCATTAGGCCATGCGCCAACACCACTTTCCCATTATTATTCATTAAATCATTAATGAAAATCACATTAAAAAATAAAGAAACTGGTTGTGATTTTTTTTCTTGCTAATGGGTTTTTGTCACAGTTATAAACAACTGGGAATTAACTGTCAATAGTGACTGCTCTACACTTTGTATAAAAGGATAGGGCATGCAGGCCTAGCCTTCCCAATTGTACCTCTATTGCAGGATGTAACTTGCATATCCAGCAGCCTTTCACGTTGCTGGCCAACAAATGTCTCTTTCACTTATAAATGTACATCAGGTGGACTTTAGTAATTAATGAGAAATCAACAGATTTTGGAGCACTAAGGAAGAAAAGGGATATAGGATCAGGTGGGAAACTGGATTTTGAACAGTATCAGTCACAAAGTTAGTAATTGGTGGAGCAGGTGTATGCACATCCTTGGTTTTCATAATCTTAATATCTTCCAAGATTCAATTTCTCCTTTAACCTCATTACTACAAAGCTTGTTAGTCTCAAATGTACACCATTTTAGGCTTGAAGATCAAAGCAACACATAATTCTCTAGCTGTAGTGGCAAGAATAATTCTTTCCTTTATACTCTATTTCTCCTTGCCATCAGGTCAACTTGCCAATTACCATCCTAAGCTGCAGATGAATATAAACTGCCCACATTTTATGTAAGAGCTGTGAATATTTCTTGTTCATATTGCCAAAGTAATCATTGTAGTTTTCACTAGTCAAGAGGCACCACAAATTTTAAGATGAACAAATTATTCCCATCAGGTAATGTTGCAACTTACTTACTTCCTGCCCATAATACCTGCTGGTGTTTAGGGAAATGATGATCCGCCATCTCTGCAACACACACAAAATGCTGGAGGAACTCAGCAGGTCAGGCAACGTCTATGGAAAAGAGTAAACAGTCGATGTTTTTGGCCGAGACCCTTCATGAGTCCTGATAAGAGTCTCGGACTGAAGCATCAATTGTTCACGCTTTTCCATAGATGCTGCCTGGCCTGCTGAGTTCCGCCAGAAATTTGTACTTGCTGCTTGGATTTCCAGCATCTGTAGATTTTCTTGTGTTTGTCCTCCATCTCTGTCTGCTTGAAATTAGTTTTGGTCTTGGTGGCTTCCTTCGTTGTGCCAGTAGCTTCCTCGCTGTTTTCACTACTAACACCCACGCAAGTCCGGGTTGGAGACTCAGGAATACTGTCGCACACAGATGTAGAAGGATCCTTCATTGCTGTTTTGTTTGTCCAGTCAGAGCTGTTATCCTTGAGCTGAACCCCCTAACCTGAAGGACCAATGGACCACTCTTAGTCTGGCATCTACCCTTTGACCTGCCTGGCATGGGTGACCCTAGCCAAAGCATAAACCCCTCATTCCAGCCAGTATGGTTCTCCTGGTCATTGAGGCACACAAGCCTCCAAACCACAACATGGTTGTAGTCCTCTTGGAGGCAGTTGCAAAGCCAGAAAGAAATTGCAGGAAGCCAAAGTAAAATTATTATGTAGGTTTTCCAAGGATCCCAATGCAATCTGAGTAACGTTGACAGTCAGAGCTTACCCAAACTAAATAATTCAAGCTCATCTCACAGTATTGCAACTCTGGATCCATGGCTCTAATTGCAGAGCAGGGTAATGAGGGCTGAGAATAAACAGTCCTCAAGTTATAACAGGAAATTGGGAATCCTGTACAACAATTGAATCAGAATTATTGTCATGGTCTTGATGAGGTGAAGCTTGTTTTGTGGCAGCAGTACAATGCAAGACATAAAATCTACTACAAATTACAAAAAGTAAATAGAGCAAAAGAAATGAAAAACATGTTCATGGGCCATTCAGAAACCTGATGGTGAAGTGGTGTGGGTCCTCAGGCTCATTTAACTCCTACCCAATGGTAGCAATAAGAAGAGAGTATACTTAAGCTGTTTTATTCCCATTTTATCCTACAATTGCTGGGCTTCTAATTACACTCCACTTCATAACTGCTGAATCACAAGAGAGTGAAGGTGCTGGCACCTGGAGCAACACACACTAAAAGCTGGCAGAATTCAGGCATGGATCTATGGATGGAAAATAAACAGTTGCTGTTTCAGGAGGGGAGATGCTAGTATGGTCTGATAGAAAATTATTGACCTGAAATATTAAGTTTCTCTCTGAGATGCTGTATGACTGCTGAATAGTTTCATCTGTTTCTGCTTCGAAGATTGTGAGTACTAACTCTATATTATTTTTGATTTTGTTTTATAATTTGGTATGGCTTTTGTTATAAACCCAGAGTGAGCAGGATTGAGAGGTCAGCACTGGGAGCTCTGCAAGAGAAAATTTTTGCCCACAAATCGGATCTCATCAGTGCTTTTAAGCATTATGACAAGGATAAAACAGGTAAGCTCACAAAGGTCCAGTTGCAGATTAAAAAAAACAATTTGTTTCTGATAAGTTGAAGTTTTATGGCCAAATGATTGATTGTATAATCCAGTACTGAGCACATTTTACTTATTAAACTGCTAACTTTCTGCTCTCACTGTAATAGAAATCAAATCTGTATAGCACTGTTAAGCTCTGCCAAATGCAAAGCAGTTACATGATCTGTGTTTTCCTCAGATGCTGCCTGATCTGAGCCTGAGTACGTGCTTTTCATTTATTCTGACTAATCTGGGATCAGGTAATGGGGGAGACAGTAGGAGCAGTGGTGTGCTCCGTATGCAGTATGTGGGAGGTCGGGGTCAACACAGTTGTCCCTGATGACCACACCTGCAATAGGTGCATCCAGCTGCAGCTCCTATCAGCCCAAGTTAGGGAATTGGAGCAGGAGCTGGATGAACTACGGATCATTCAGGAGGCAGAGGCAGAGATAGATAAGAGTTATCGGAAGGTAGTCACACCGAAAAGACAGGAGGTAGGCAAATGGGTGACAGTCAAGAGAGGCAGGGGGAGCAGACAGAGAGAGCAGAGCACCCCTGTGGCCATTCCCATCAAAAATAAGTATACCGTTTTGGATACTGTTGGTGGGGATGACCTACCAGGAACAAGCTGCAGTGGTCCTGTCTCTGGCACTGAGGTTGGACCCTCGACTAGGAAGGGGAGGAGGGAAGAGAAGAGAGCAGTATTGATAGGGGATTCTATTGTCAGGGGGGTGGATAGGAGATTTTGTGGGGAAGATCGGGAGTCTCGGATGGTATGTTGCTTCCCTGGTGCTGGGGTCCGAGACATCTCAAATCGGGTGCAGGTTATTCTCGAGAGGGAGGGCAAGAATCCAGATGTTGTGGTCCATGTAGGGACCAATGACGTGGGTAGGATGAGTGAGGGGGTCCTGCGTAGGGAGTTCAGGGATTTAGGTGTGAAGCTGAAGAGCAGGACCTCCAGGGTAGCAATCTCAGGATTGCTACCTGTGTCACGTGCGAGTGAGACAAGGAACAGAAAGATTATAAAGATTAATACGTGGCTGAAAGGAGGGAGCAGGAGGGAGGGCTTCAGGTTTGTAGATAATTGGGCTTTGTTCCAGGGAAGGTGGGATCTGTTCCGAAGGGACGGTTTACACCTGAACTGGAGCGGTACTAACATTCTTGCAGGGAAGTTTGCTAGTGCTTCTTGGGGAGTTTAAACTAAATTTGCAGGGGGTGGGGATCCAGAATGTGAGAGAGGATAGCAAGATGAAGAATAAAGGACAGGTGGGGACTACACGGTTCCGGAATATTAAGTGTGTAGTAGAGAAAGGTGAGGTGGAACAAGTGATAAGGAGGACACATATACAGAGAGATGGTCTGACGGAACATGAAGTTAAATGTGTTGAAAGAATAAGTAAATTTAGGAAGGACAACAAAATTCTAGGGGCGTATAGCCCGATGGGAGTTCAGGGAGCTGGGTTAAGCACAATAGGCAGCGATTCAAACAGAGGGAGGAGAAATGGGCTAAAAATTCTATATCTGAATGCATGAAGTGTCAGAAATAAGGCAGATGAGCTTGAAGCTCAGGTGCGAATGGGTAACTATGATGTTGTTGTGATAACGGAGACATGGCTGCAGGGAGATCAGACCTGGGAAATGAATGTACAAGGGTATAGGTGCTATCGTAGGGACAGAAATGTGGGCAGAGGGGTGGGGTGGCCCTGTTGGTGAGGAATGAGATTCAGTCCTTTGCAAGGGGGGACATAGGGTCAGGAGAAGTAGAGTCTGTGTGGATAGAACTGAGGAACAGTAAGGGCAAAAGGACCCAAATGGGTGTTGTCTACAGGCCACCAAACAGTAGCATGGATATTGGGTGCAAGTTGAATAAGGAGTTAACATTGGCATGTGGCAAAGGTAATGTCGCAGTAGTTATGGGGGATTTCAACATGCAGGTGAACTGGGAGAATTAGGTTGGTGCTGGACCACAGGATAGGGAGTTTGTAGAGTGCCTACGGGATGCATTCTTGGAACAGCTTGTACGAGAGCCGACCAGGGACAAGACCATTCTGGATTTAGTGTTATGTAAAGAACAGGATTTGATAAGCGATCTTGCAGTAAAGGAGCCATTAGGAGGTAGTGATCATAATATGATAAGTTTTTATCTTCAATTTGAGAAGGATAAGGGCAGCTCAGAGGTGTCGGTGTTGCAGTTGAACAGGGGAAACTATGGAGCCATGAGGGAGGAGCTGGCCAAAGTTGACTGGACAGATAGCCTAGCAGAAAAGACAGTGGAACAGCAATGGCAGGTATTCTTGGGATTAATGCACAAGGTGCAAAATCAGTTCATCCCCCAGAGAAGGAAGGATTCAAAGGGGGGAAAGTGGTTGACAAAGGAAGTCAGAGATTGCATAGCATTAAAAAAAAGGAAGTATAACAGCTAAGGTGAGTGGGAGGACAGATGATTGGGAAGTTTTAAAGGAACAACAGAACTTTTTTTTTAAACTTTTTTTAATGAGTTTTCAGATAATTACAGAAATAAAAGAAAAAATATCCATCCCCCCTCCCCTTAGCCCCTCCTCCCAACATAGAGAGAGAGAGAGAGAAAGAAAGAAAGAGTGCCTGGAACAACAGAACTTAACTAAAAATGCAATACGGGGAGAAAAAATTAGGTATGAACGCAAGCTAGCCAGGAATATAAAGGAAGATAGCAAAAGCTTTTTTAGGTATGTGAAGAGAAAGAAGATAGTTAAGAACAACGTTGGGCCCTTGAAGAATGAATTGGGTGAAATTGTTATGGGAAACAGAGAAATGGCAGAAGAATTTAATGAGTACTTTAGATCTGTTTTCACTAAGGAAGACACAAGCCATCTCCCAGATGAATGGATGGGCCAAGGACATAGGGTAACAGAGGAAATGAAACAGATTGACATTAAGAAGGAAACGGTGATGGGACTGATGGGACTGAAGGCTGACAAATCCCCAGGTCCAGATAGTCTGCATCCTAGGGTACTAAAGGAGGTGGCCCTGGAAATTGCGGATGCATTGGAAATCATTTTCCAATGTTCCTTAGATTCAGGATCAGTTCCTGAGGATTGGAGAATGGCTAATGTTATCCCACTTTTTAAGAAAGGAGGGAGGGAGAAAACAGAGAACTATTGACCTGTCAGCCTGACATCGGTGGTGGGGAAGATGCTGGAGTCCATTATTAAGGATGAAATAGTGGCCTATCTAGATAGCAGTGATAGGATTGGGCCGAGCCAGCATGGATTTACCAAGGGTAAGTCATGCTTGACTAAGCTATTGGAGTTTTTCGAGGATGTAACCAGGAAGTTAGACGTGGGAAATCCAGTGGATGTAGTGTACCTCGATTTTCAGAAGGCATTTGATAAGGTACCACATAGGAGATTGGTTGGTAAAATCAAAGCTCAGGGCATTGGGGGGAAAACATTGACATGGATAGAAAACTGGTTGGCAGATAGAAAGCAAAGGGTAGCGGTGAATGGGTGTTTCTTGGAATGGCAGGTGGTGACTAGTTGGGTGCCACAGGGCTCGGTATTGGGACCACAGCTGTTTACAATTTACGTCAACGATTTAGATGAAGGCATTGAGAATAACATCAGCAAATTTGCTGATGATACTAAGCTGGGTGGCAGTGTGACATGTGATGAGGATGTTAGGAGAATTCAGGGTGACTTGGATAGGCTGGGTGAGTGGGCAGATACTTGGCAGATGATGTTTAATGTGAATAAGTGTGAGGTTATGCACTTTGGGAGTAAGAACAGGAAGGCAGATTATTATCTGAACGGTGTAGAGTTAGGTAAGGGAGAAATACAAAGAGATCTAGGAGTCCTTGTTCATCAGTCACTGAAGGTGAAAGAGCAAGTGCAGCAGGCAGTGAAGAAGGCTAATGGAATTTTGGCCTTTATTACAAAGGGAATTGAGTACAAGAGCAAGGAAATCCTCTTGCATTTGTACAGAGCCCTGGTGAGACCACACCTGGAGTATTGTGTACAGTTTTGGTCGCCAGGGTTAAGGAAGGACATCCTGGCTGTAGAGGAAGTGCAGCGTAGATTCATGAGGTTAATTCCTGGGATGTCTGGACTGTCTTACACAGAGAGGTTAGAGAGACTGGGCTTGTACACGCTGGAATTAAGAAGATTGAGAGGGGATCTGATTGAAACATATAAGATTATTAAGGGATTGGACAAGATAGAGGCAGGAAATATGTTCCAGATGCTAGGAGAGTCCAGTACCGGAGGGCATGGTTTGAGAATAAGGGGTAGGTCATTTAGGACAGAGTTAAGGAAAAACTTCTTCTCCCAGAGAGTTGTGGGGGTCTGGAATGCACTGCCTCGGAAGGTAGTGGAGGCCAATTCTCTGGATGCTTTCAAGAAGGAGCTAGATAGGTATCTTATGGATAGGGAAATCGAGGGATATGGGGACAAGGCAGGAACCGGGTATTGATAGTAGATGATCAGCCATGATCTCAAAATGGCGGTGCAGGCTCAAAGGGCCGAATGGTCTACTTCTGCACATATTGGCTATTGTCTATTGTTTCTCCAGCATCTTGTGTCTGTTGCCTAGGTTTTACAGGGTTTATCTTGACTAGGCTTTTTTAAAACAAGCATTCAAGTATAATTACTCAGCACACAAGGATGTTTTAAAAAGTGTATTTTCGGGCTCCAGACTATTTGTATATGTCAGTAAGTATGTTCTAGTACCTGATTTTTGTGATTAATCCAATGTCTTCATTCCATTAAAAAAAATTACTTTGACCTGATGAAAGATCAGGTGGGGGAGGGGCCTGGTGCTTTTTGCTGAGGCAGATGGGGGGAGGGTTGATGTTTTTGCTGACGCTTGTGCGTGGGAAGGGTGAAGGGGGGCTTAGGGATTCTAACCTTTTCCTGCCATTCATTCTTTGGAGTTTTCTTCTGTCTCGTGGATGTCTGCAGAAAGTAGGAATTTCAGGTATTCATTTTCTGATATTGAATTGGACCATTGAACCATTGAAATAATAACAACACCTAACCCAAAAGCTTCAAGCATAGATGTTAGCATCGTATGTGGAGGGTGCATACTGCTTCAAGAATAAAGAGTCTGTTGTAGATAATGCATTGTCCTTTATGTTTCATCCTCCACAGATTGTAGGTATAAACTAAATTAGTACAGAAATGTAGCAAGAATCCCCTACAGGAATAATAGTGTCAGCTATTGCACCCATCACCTGAACTTAAAAACTAAATGTCTTATAAAGTTGGCACAAAATATCTCACCAAGTATTGTTTTTTAACACATAGGTCAAATATCCTTGAATGACTGGGCAAATGCTCTTGAATCCATTTTGGGTTTGGGTCTGCCTTGGCGTGTCTTGCGATCCCAACTTGTGCCTAGTGCTCCCAATGGTCTTCTGAATTTTTATTTATGGTTTGATGACTTTGCCCAAGAGAAACCCATTGTGCAGGTAAGAGAAAAATATTGCACATTCTGCTTTCACTATGCATGAAAACATTTGTGAGATGAAATAACTTTATGTAATGGTTATTACATCATGGGGACATTATTTTGGCATAATAGGTGAAGTTAGAAAACAGGAACTCATAGATTAGTAAATATAATATGAAATGAGATGAATGACCAAGAGGCCTACTTTTGCTGGAAATGGCTGACGATATTGCAAAACTAAAAAAAATCAACATTAAGTTATTACGTACACCACGCTGGAAGAATTCAGCAGGTCAGGCAGCATCTGTGAGAAAAGAGTAGCCAACATTTCAGGCCGAGACCCTTCATCAGGAATGGGGGGGGAAGATGAGGGGTAGATAAGCAACACTTCATCTATCGTCTGGATAGTCTCCAGCCTGGTGGTATGAACATTGAATTCTCCAATTTCCGCTAATTCACTCCCCCTCCCCTATCCAAGGTCCCTCTCTGCCTCTCTCCCCTTTCAACTTTCTGCTTCTTTATCTCTTCAGTTCTTTCATGCTTATCCCCTCCCCCTCCCCCCTTTATCTTTCCTCTGATTGGTTTTCCACCTGGCACCTCTAGGCCCTACCCCCTCCCCTATCTCTATCACTGGACTTTGGCCCTCTCTTCCCCACCCATTCCTGATGAAGGATCTCAGCTCGAAACGTTGGCTACTCTTTTCTCACGGATGCTGCCTGACCTGCTGAGTTGTTCCAGAGTTGTGTCCGTATTCTTTGATCCACAGCATCTGCAGTTGTATTTTTGTGTTTTGAACATTAAATTATTGTCATTTGGGTTCATACCACCACAATGCTGAGGGAGGACTGCATCATTAGCAAAGACGTCATTTGATTGCAATCAGGACATCTTCCAAAGGGTAACAAAAAGCTGCTTCAGATTTTGAGGCAATAGGAACAAAGCAGTGAAAAGAATTCGAATTGCAGAAGTTTGGTCTGGATGAATTAAACTCACTCAGTCCTCAGAGGGTACACAGCTGGTGGATTTTATGGAAGTTGACAAGTATGAGACCGCAAAGAATGAAAAATTTTAATTGACCAGCCAGACAATTTAACTTGTAATAGCTGCTGATCACCAAGCAGAATCTTAACAAAATACCTCTGTCTTCTGCAGCACATACAACCCAGTCTGATGGAAATGCTTTACAAAAGCATGTCTGAACTGGAAACCATTTTTCAAATTATTGACAGCGACCACTCTGGTAAGTTTTAGAAGAAAAGATCCATCTCTTTCTGAGACTACAGTATTTAGGAGAAAATTTGCCCCTCAAATGCATGGCTAGCAAAACTCTGGATTTATTATTGTATAGTTGGCAAAGGGATTAATGATAGGATGATCAGACTGTACAACTATTTCAAAGAACACTGTAAAGAATTGAGAGCAGATGTACAAATTTACTTGTTAATCTATTGCCAGCTAGAACCTCAACTTGTGAAACTGAATTTCATTTTTCAAACCAACTAGCAAAAACATTATTTTATTCCTGTTACTTCTGGTAAAATTTCCCACATTTAATGTTAATTTTGCAACAATATTGTTGCCGTCAGAGCTCATTTTACTTGGAATTTACCTTCAACTAAAATTATATAGATAATTAATCAATGTCATTCTCAAAATAAGGTGCAATTGATATAATCGGTATTAATAGATCAAAAGGTAAAAAATGCACACCAGCAAGATGTTACAGACATTTTGGGAAGGTGGGATGGGTGGAGAAGTGGAAGACGATGATAAAATTAAAACTATAGCACAAATTGTGCGTATGCTTGGATTAGGGCCAAAGTATAAACTGTACCTTCTTGTGTCTGTGACAGGCCAGATCTCATATGAGGAATTTAAAAAAACATGGAAACTCCTTAGTTCTCACCTTCAGATCGAGTTAAGCGATGAAGCAATTAGTAATCTGGCTCGCAGCATGGACTTCAATAAGGATGGAAGCATCGACATTAATGAGTTCCTTGAAGCTTTCCGTCTGGTCGATAAATCCAATTGCAAGGACTGAATTGAAAATAGAAATGCTGAAAATACTCTACCTCAGTTCATGGGCTAATGATCACCAACTTCCACAGCTCCTTGAACTATATTCATTTTGAGACCTTTATATCTGTACTGTTGCCACTTATCATCAGCCAAGTATTCTTCACTATTGTGTGGACTCCCAGTCCTTTTCATTTTCTGCACATATTATTACAATCACCCTCAAACCTTAAAATCACAATGGGTTACTTGTTGGGGAATTAAGTTCAAGACCCATGAGGAAATGTTGCAGTTCTATAAAACTCTGGTTAGATAACGCTTGAAGTATTGTGTTCAGTTCTGGTCACCTCATTATAGGAAGGATGTGGATGTTTTCAAGAGGTGCAGAGAAGATTTACCAGGATGCTGCTGGATGAGAAAGTGTTTCTTATGAGGATAGTTTGAGCAAGCTAGAACTTTTCTCTTTGGAGCAAGGAGGATGGGAAGTGACCTGATGGAGGTGCAAACTACAAGAAGCATAGATGGAGTAGACAGCCAAGGCACTTTTCCCTAAGGACAGCAATAGCTAATGTGAGAGGGCATAATTTTATGGTGTTTAGAAAAAAGTATAGGGGGAATGTCAGAGGTAAGTAATCTTTTTTAAACACAGAGTGGCAAGTGTGTGGAATGCACTGTTGTGGGTGGCAGTAAGAGTGGGTGACATTTAGGAGTCTCTCAAATGAGCACGTGGATAAAAGGTGAATGGAGGTCTATGTGGGAGGCAAGGGTTAAATTGAACTTAGAGTAAGTTGAAAGGTTGGCACAAAAATAGGGCCTGTACTGTTCCATGTGCCCAAGAAAATTTAGAAAGTGTAAGCAAAGGAATACAGTTTACCCCTTCCTACCTTCACTCTTGCCAAAAAACCAACATTTAGATTCAATACCTAGGCCTTTGGGCCTCCCTTTACAATTGGGTCCTTGATTTCATCAGATTTCATTCAGTGAGGATTGGTAACAACATCTCTTTGCTAACCATCAACACAGTTGCACCTCAAGGCTGCATGCTTAAATCCCTGCTCTACTCACCACACACACACACATGCATGCACTTCTTCAATTCATGAAGAAGTTGAAGAACTTCTTCAACAAATTATTTGATGACACCAGTTTGTTGGCTGATGTTGAGTTAGCGTACAGGAATGAGACAGGACATCTGGTTGAGTGGTGCCACACAATCTCTCGCTGAAAGTCAATGAAACTAAAGAGCCTGTTGTTGAGTTCAGGAAGGGGAAAAGGGTGAACATGTGGCAGTTGACATTGTTGGATTGGCAGAGAAACACAACAGCTTTAAGTTCCTGGACACTATTGAATAGACTCAGCACATACAGTAAATGCAATCATAAGGAAGGCACTCAAGCATTTCTGCTTTGTTAGGTTAAGGAAGTTCAGTATGTCACTGAGAACTTTAACAAACTACTGTGGAAAGTATCCTCGAGGAAATCTGCAGATGCTGGAAATTCAAACAACACACACAAAATGCTGGTGGAACACAGCAGGCCAGGCAGCATCTATAAGGAGAAGCACTGTTGATGTTTCAGGCCGAGACCCTTCATCCTCCGTCGGATCCATGAGTGCAATCGCTGTTTCTTTGACTTTATTACGTCCTGCAAAGATCGCAAGATCTTCCATCTGCAGACCCCAGAGCATGGACTTCGTATCGCGGCCCCAGGCCCGGCTGTCGATCTCGGCTGCCCCAGCAACCCAGGGCATATTGAAAACCCGGACTCCAGGACCATCACCACATGTTCCAACAGCCATGGATTGGCCCCCATTGTCAATCTCGGCTGCCCCAGCAACCCAGGGCGTATTGAAAACCCAGACTCGAGCACCATCAACGCAGGTTCCAACGACCATGGGCAGCTTCAAAGCGATTACGCAACCACCGACTGCGACTCCAGCCTTGAACTCCAGGCCGGGTCTTCACCTGCTGCGATTGTGTCTCCCGTCTCCCCTTCCCCCACCACCATTCTGCAATCCCCTCTCCCTCAGATCCCATCGTCACCTCCTGGGCCCTCAGAGGCTCCATCTTCCTCTCACTCCAACCCTTCCCTCTCCACTGACACTACCAGCCTCCCTCCCCCCTCTGATCCCATTTCTCATCCGTGGCCGGGTCTTCACCATTCCCTCCGATCTTCAACTCTCTGAGGCAGAGCGCTCTCTCCTCAGTAAGGGCATCAGCTTTGTCCCCCTTCACCCACACCTCAGCGAGTTCCGCGTACGCCATGACGCTGAACTCTTCTTTAACCGGCTCCGTCTCCGAGCTTATTTCTTTGGTAAGGAATCTCCTACCCCCACCGATGACCCCTTCTCCCATCTTCAACCCTCCTCCTCTTCATGGACACCCCACTCTGATCTTCTGCCTGCTCTGGATCTCTTTATTGCTTTTCCCGACGGGACATTAACCGTCTCGACTTCACACCGTGTTCCAATTCCAACCAAACGCTCTGCTCTCCGCTCCCTCCGCACCAATCCCAACATCACTATAAGACCCGCTGATAGCGGGGGGAGCTGTTGTTGTCTGGCGTACTGACCTCTACCTGGCCGAGGCAAAGCGACAACTCTCTGATACCTCCTCTTATTTACCCCTTGATCATGTCCTGACTAAGGGTCTCAGCCCGAAACGTCGACAGTGCTTCTCCTTATAGATGCTGCCTGGCCTGCTGTGTTCCACCAGCATTTTGTGTGTGTTGTGAAAAGTATCCTGACTGGTTGCATCATGGTATGGTACTGTATCAAAAATCCTCAAAGTGCCATTTGCTCATAGCTACCATTGGGCAGGAGCCACAGAATATGAAATCCCACACCACCAGTTTCAGGAACAGCTACTTCCCTTAACTGTTCATTTCTTGAATTAATATCCACAACCTTAATCACTACTTTAGTATAGCAACACAAGGACCACTTTGCACTACAATGGACGCTGTTTTTATTCTAGTTGTGGTGTTTCATGTATACTTTATGCTACTAGTACATTTCTCATTGCATCAATACATAAATTCAATGGTCACTTTATTAGGTACACCTGGTCGTTAATGCAAATATCAGCCAATCATGTGGCAGCAACTCAACACATAGAAGCATACAGACATGGTCAAGAGGTTCAGTTGTTGTTCAGACCAAATATCAGAATGGGGAAGAAATGCGATCGAAGCTACTTTGACCATGAGATGCTTGCTGGTGCCAGATGGGGTGATTTGAGTATCTCAGAATCAGCTCATCTCCAGGTATTTTCAACCACAACAGTCTCTAGGGTTTACAGAGAATGGTGCGAAAAGAAAACAATTCAGTAAGTGGCAGTTCTGTGGGTAAAAATGCCTTGTGAATGAGAAAGGTCAGAGGAGAATGGCCAAACTGGTTCAAGCTGACAGTATCTCAAATAACCACACTGGTTTGCAGAAGAGCATCTCTGAATGCACAACACATCAAAACTCGAAGTGGATGGGCTACAGCAGCAGAAGACCACGAATATATACTCAGTTGCCACTTTATTTGGTACAGGAGGTACTTAATAAACTGGTCACTGAATGTACACTTGTGCATTTAACAATAAATCTGACTGACCATGTTACCAAGATAAATTGGAGTAAATCACCTGACAAGTGTCAGTCAGAATTTCCTAGCTTGGACTAACCCAGTCAGCCAAGAGAAATGAAACAGGCTGGCACTAGGGAAAATTTACATTTAAAATAATAAAACTGCATCTGGATTATGAAATTAAAATTAGAATCTGAAGCAGAAGGTTATTAAAGCAACTTGTTTATTTATAATCAACTTCCTCTTTGCATAATTATTTCAAACATTTAACAGATTAAATGCAATTCTTGATTTGAGATCCTTGACTGACTTATAGTTCACAATTATCACTCCATTTCAAAGTATGTTTCAGCGACCATTACTGGGTGCAAATCACACAGGAAAATGATTTGTAAAGCTGACTGACACTAAATTATGTGTTGAACTGAAAAAGGGCCTACATGCATTAAGATGAGAAATATCATAACAAGTATGTTTGGAAAATAGTCAATTCTTCCAAAAGCAAACCCAATGGTCAAGGTTCCTTCTGATAACATAAATAAGCTTGTATACTTTAAAACAATAAACTGGGATTATACTATATATCCAGCATGTGATTCTCTGGCATGTTTAACCATATTTGTTAACATTCCAGTTTTCAAAGCTTTTATTTACATCCAATAAAGAATATTTCAAATTTTTCTCATTCATGGCAAATCAAGGTCAAGTTTTCAAAAGCTATTCAAACTTATTCAGAGCAGCTACGCATTTAAAAAATATATAAACAATTCCCAATTTGTTCCTGACTTAGTCAGTACTGACAGCTATTCCTGTTAAATGCAAGTCTGGTACTAAAGCAATATTTTTAAAAACTGCCTCAATGTATTGCATTCAACAGGAAATTCATTGTGATTTTACACTCAAAATTGTAACGAATGAAGTAAGAAATTACTATTCGCGGAATTAGTAGATAATGTCCAATCCATTTAAAATAACTGGGGTAAAGCCTGCCTTAAAACAAAGACTGCAGAGTTCATCTCTCGTTACTGCAAACAGTCATTTATAGGGTATAGTTTTAAACATGCTTTACATAGTCAGTTACTAATTTCTATTGCAAAGATTTGTATCCAGTTGCTCACTAGGATAACAACACACCTTACAGTAAACAACAGAATTCCCGAAGCTGGAACATGGCTGCAACATTAGATGAAGAACAAGAGTTTTTTCTCCCCCTGCTCTTTCATCAGATTTCTGGTTTACAAAAATGGAGATGGAGGTAGGATTATTCAAATACTTGGACAGGGAGAAAGGTATCTTGAACCACAAGGTATTACATCAACTGAGAAGATCACGTCGAATATGAACACTCTCACTAAGCCCATGCTCAACTAGCTTCACATCTTCCAAATCTTCTTTCAGAACACTGATTAAATGACTCAATCCTTCCTGCTGTAATTTCAGGTGCTAGGAAGAGAAATGGGCTGCATTAGTAATGATTATACACAGCTGATTTGTTATTTGTGAGCATAATTTCTTTTGAAGACCAGCTGGTCCAGAAAAATATTAGACTGAAGTTAAATAATAACAGAAGCTAAAAATTTTAAATGTGAAAATTCTTCAGGTTGGCATTGTGCGGATGGTTTGTAAACTTTTTAATGCAAAGTTGCTTAAAATTGTAATTTTACCTCCTAATGCAGCAAAAGAAAGACATGAAAGACTGAACACTGCAACATCAATGACTACTCTGTGAAATAATCATTATATTCAAATTTCAATAAAATTTTTGGACCATGAACTTCTCTGGAGTAAATGAGGAAAAATATACCTGCTTGATTTCTCCCAGGAGATCGACATCCACACTATATCTCTCCTCTGATCTGACAGCTCCAACATGATTCTGCATCCTTATCTGAGACATTAATTCATTTAGACGACCCTGCACATAAATGCTATTATTGAAACATATTGCATTCACTGTTTACATTTCTTCACAATCACCCTTTTAAAAATTCACAGTAAAACGTTCTGACTTTCTTACAATGAATTCAGAATCAGGTTTAATATCACTGGCAATGTTGGGAAATGTGTAAACATCTGGGAATCAAGTCCTTTGTAGTTTATAAACAGAACCTGCTGGAAGGTTTGCGGAGAGAAAGAGTCTATATTTCAGGGTAATGACCCTTCATCAGAATGGATAAAATGAGGGGGGAAAGCTCTGAATTGCAATATAAACTACACTTGTTGTCTCACTTTTCCAAATCAAATGAAGAAACCTTGACCTGAAACAAGTTCACTACTTGTTGATGCTGCTCGACCTGTGGAGTACTTCCAGCATTTTCTGTTATTGCTTCAGATTTCCAAGATCTGTAATATTTCCTCCAATTTCCGTACCTTAAACTGGGTTGGTGCATTTAGTTCACATTGTATAGTATCTAACTGTACACGAAGCTGCTCTTCCTCTGCCTGAATAGCATAACCAGCTTTCCTCTGGATTTCCTGTTTAATTAAAACCTAGAAAATTTAAAAAAAAATCAACAGGTTTGAGAAATTATTTTGTAGAAGATTGCAAATATTACCTCCCTTCCAATTTAACTTTGAAATTACACAGAGAACTACTATATACAAATTGAGCACAGAAGAATGCAGTAAGTCTATAGTGTTTGCATAGGCTCTTAGCTAGACTGATGGCAGTTTATTTCTCTCTTCCTCCTGCCCCACTGTCTCCTCAAAACCTTGCATACCTCCCATTATTTCAGCAGGGAGCAAGCATTAGAATGGTACTTCACAGGAACAGGCCCTTTGATGCACAATTTTTATGCCGCAATACCAAACCCACCTACCTGCCTAACTGTACCTTAGACATTGCTATTCTATCTGCTTCCACCACCTCCCTGGAAGTACATTCCAGGCATCTACAGCTCTCTGTTCTGTGTAAAAGAAACTTGTCTCGCAAATCTCCTCTTACCTTATTCTCTTGCATTTGTTATTTCCACACTTATTTATGCCTCATTAATTTTACCTACTTTTATTAGCCTCCAAATCTCTAGAGGAGACAAAGTTTGCCCAACCTAAATCAAAATTAGTCCAACTGTTCTTTTTTTTTAAACTTTTTTTTACTGAGTTTTCAAATAATTACAGAAATAAAAGAAAATATATGAAAAAAATATATATACACCCTTCCCCCCCTCCCCTTAACCCCTCCCCCCTAACCCCTATAGAAAAAAAGGAAAGGAAAAAAAAGAAAGAGTGCCTGGATATCAGGAGATACCCACATGCTCCATGGAGTTTGTAATAACTTTAGTATATATATTTATTTCTTTCCCCAAATAACCAATTATTTCATCTTCGGAGCACCTATATATTTAATCCTGTCTTTTGTAAATAAGGGTGCCAAATTTTCAAAAATGTTTCATATTTATCTCTTAAATTATAAGTAATTTTTTCAAGTGGAATACAGCCATAAATTTCCTTCTTCCAACAATCTATACTTAAGTATGTATCCAATTTCCAAGTAACTGCAATAGCCTTTTTGGCTACTGCCAGTGCAATTTTTATAAATTCTTTCTGATATTTATTCAATTTGAGTTTCGGTTTTATCCCTTCAATATTGCCTAGTAAAAATAATATTGGATTATGTGGAAGTTGTGTTCCAATAAAACTCGTAAATTTGTCCAAAAAGGTTGAATTTTAGAACAAGAGCAAGTAGAATGTAAAAAAGTACCGATTTCTTGGTTACATCGGAAACACTGATCGGATAAATTTGGGTTTAATTTATTTATTTTTTGTGGTGTAATATATAATTGATGTAAAAAATTATATTGCACTAATCTTAACCAGACATTTATTGCTTTTGTCATACTATCAAGACCAATTTGTTTCTTCAATTTTAATATTCAAGTCACTTTCCCATTTTTGTCTTGACTTATGGACTCCTTGTTTAATTGCCTGTTTTTGAATCAAGTTATACATGCAAGAGATAAATTGTTTAATCTTTCCTTTTTGAATTAAAGTTTCTATTTCATTAGATTTCGGCAATAACATTGTTTGACCTAATTTTTCTCTTAAATAAGCCCTTAGTTGGAAGTAACAAAAAAAGAGTGTTGTTTGATACATTATATTTATTCTTTAATTGATCAAATGACATTAATATACCTCCTTCAAAACAATCTCCTATATATCTAATCCCTTTTTGAAACCAATTATATAAAAGTTGATTATCTATTGTAAAAGGAATAAGTCTATTTTGAATTAAAGATCTCTTTGCTAATAAAGATTTCTTTGTCTCATCATCAACATTTATCTTATTCCAGAAGTCAATCAAATGTTTTAATATAGGAGATTCTTTCTTTTCCCGTATCCATTTAGATTCCCATTTATATATAAAATCTTCTGGTGTATTTTCTCCTATTTTATCTAGTTCTATTCTAATCCATGCCGGTCTATCTTTCTCAAAAAAAGATGCAATAAATCTAAGTTGATTTGCTTTATAATGATTCTTAAAATTTGGAAGTTGTAACCCTCCTAGATCAAATTTCCATGTCAATTTTTCCAACGATATTCTTGACATCTTACCTTTCCAAAGAAACTCCCTCACGTATTTGTTTAACTCTTGAAAAAACTTCTGGGGTAGTTGTATTGGTAGTGATTGAAATAAGTATTGTAGTCAAGGGAATATATTCATTTTTATGGTACTTACTCTACCTACTAATGTTATTGGTAATACCATCCATTTATCAAGATCTTCTTGAATTTTTTTCAGTAATGGTAAGTAATTTAATTTATATAAGTTCTTTATATCATTATCAACTCTTATACCTAAATATTTTATACCATTTGCGGGCATTCTAAATTGAGTTATTAATCGGCATTGACTATAATCTCCTTTAGTAAGAGGTAAAATTTCACTTTTATCCCAATTTATTTTATAACCTGATATTTTCCCATATTCTTCTAATCTATAGAATAATTTACGCAACGAGTGCAATGGGTTTGTTAAATAAAGCAAATAAATCATCAGCAAATAAGTTAATCTTGTATTCTTCCAGATTAATTCTAAAACCCTTAATACCTGGGTCCATTCTAATTAATTCAGCTAATGGTTTCTATCACCAACACGAATAAAGCAGGTGATAATGGACAACCTTGCCTAGTTGACCTTGTTAACTGAAATGGTGTTAAAATTTGACCATTTGTCACTACTTTAGCCTTGGGATTAGTATTTAAGGTTTTAATCCATTTTATAAAAGATACTCCTAATCCATATTTTTCCAATACTTTAAATAAAAAATCCCATTCCAATCTACCAAATGCTTTTTCTGCATCTAAAGCAACTGCCACACTCATTTCCTCCCTCTTTTGCGCCAAATGAATTATACTAAATAACCGAGTTACATTATCTGCCGATTGTCTATTTTTAATAAATCCTGTTTGATCCATACGTACTAATTTTGGTAAGTATTTAGATAATCTGTTAGTTAAGATTTTTGCTATTATTTTATAATCAGTGTTTAATAAAGAAATAGGTCTATATGATGCTGGCTTTAAAAGATCTCTATCTTTTTTTGGCAATACTATTAAAATACCTGTCGAAAAAGATTCTGGAAGTTAATGCGTTCTTTCTGCTTGATGTATTAACTCCATAAAAGGAGGAATTAATAAATCTTTAAACTTTTTATAAAATTCAGGCGGAAAACCATCTTCTCCTGGAGATTTATTACTTTGAAGTGATCCTAGGGCTTCTTCGACCTCTTTCAATGTAAAAGGCATATCTAATCCCTTCTGTTCTTCCGTATTTAATTTTGGAAGAGTTATTTGTGATAAAAACCTTTCTATCTTGACATTACCTTTTTGTGATTCTGATTTATACAACTCAGAATGAAAATTCTTAAAAGTTTCATTAATTTCTAAAGGTTTATAAGTAATTTTATTTACTCTTGTTCGAATTGCATTTATTGTTTTAGAAGTCTGGTCTGTTTTTAACTGCCATGCAAGGACCTTATGTGATCTTTCACCTAGTTCATAATATCTCTGTTTAGTTCTCATAATTGCTTTTTCTGTTCGATATGTCTGGAGTGTATTATATTGTAACTTATTAATAAGTTGTCTTCGTTTTTCTTCTGTCATATTTCTTTGAGATTCTTCTTCTACTTTTGTAATCTCTTTTTCCAATTGATCTATTTCTATCATATATTCCTTCTTAATTTTAGAAGTATAACTTATTATCTGCCCTCAAATATGCCTTCATTGCTTCCCACAATATAAATTTATCATCAACTGAATGTGAATTTGTATCTGAAAAGAACTGAATCTGCTTTTTCATAAAATCACAAAAATCTTGACGTTTTAGTAACATTGAATTAAATCTCCACCTATAAATTGATTCCTCTTTATCTGTCATTATCATTGTCATTATCAAAGGAGAATGATCTGACAATATTCTCACTTTATATTCCACATTTTTCACTCTATCTTGAATATTCGTTGATAATAGGAAAAAATCTATCCTTGAATATGTTTTATGTCTATTTGAATAAAATGAATAATCTCTTTCTTTTGGATTAATTCTTCTCCATATATCAATCAAATTTAAGTCTTTCATCAATGATAGAGTTAATTTTACTACTTTTGATTTTGTGACAACCTTTGTTGATCTATCTAAAACTGGATCTAGACAAAAATTAAAATCTCCACCTATTAATATTTTGTCATGTGCGTTAGCCAAATTCAAAAAGACCTCGTATAAATTTTACATCACTTTCATTTGGTGCATAAATATTCATAAGAGTCCATAGTTCTGAAAAAATTTGACAATGTATAATTACATATCTCCCCGCCGAATCAATTAATACGTTTTGTATTTTAATTGGTAAATTTTTATTAACCAAAATTGCAACTCCTCTCGCCTTTGAATTAAATGAAGCTGCAATAACATTTCCAACCCAGTCTCTTTTTAATTTCTGATGTTCTATGTCTGTTAAATGTGTTTCTTGTAAAAAAGCTATATCTGTTTTCATTTTTTTAATGTACGTTAAAATTCTTTTTCTTTTTACTGGTCCATTAAGCCCATTAACATTAAAACTTTAAAAATTCAGTAAATTAGTCATTATTTTTAATTATGTTACTCCAATCTATAATAATACCTAATCTTTCAACTTTCCTGGTATCTTGGGAAATCTTTTTAAAATTCTCCATGTTGCTATGTGTGTCCCCACTGATCATCCAGGCAGAAAGATAGAAGAAAAATAGAGTATAAAGAAATAAACAAAATACCCCCCTACTAATGTTGTGAAAAAAAAAGAACACAACATTACTCCCCTCTGTTGTACGGGTCATGGCGATCGCCATGATTACACACGTGAATCCCGCAGTACACAGTTCTCGTTGATTACACACGTGAATCCAAAGCTCCCCAGCCCCCCCGCAACATAAAGTATATATACAAGAAGAAAAAAATACTATTCTCAATTAGTATTTCAGAAATTTTGCTTTTCTCCCCTGTATCATCCTTAAATGTCCATCACTTCTGTTCACTGTCTCTATCTTCATCTTTAATCCATTGCGCTTGGAAGTCTCTATGTGTAATTAGTGAATAAATGGAAGTTTTTGTGCGAACTTCTCCGCTTCTCGATAATCGGTAAAAAATCTTCTTTTTCCCTCCTCCAAAAAAATTATCAGTGTTGCTGGGTGACGCATTATAAATTTATAACCCTTTTCCCATAAGACATTTTTCGCTGGGTTAAATTCCTTCTTTCTCTTCAAAAGGTTATAACTTATATCAGGATAAAAAAGAACTGTCTTCCCTGCTATCATCAATGGCCCATTTCTCTTTTTGGCACATTGGGCAGCCGCCTTCAGGATCTTTTCTTTATCTTGGTATCTTAAGCATTTTGTCAAAATTGATCGCGGATTTTGATCAGCTTGAGGTCTTGACCTTAAGGCTCTATCAGCCCTTTCAATCTCAATTAGAGTTTCTCCTTCCATTTCCAATTTTTCAGGGATCCATTTTTGAAAAAAATTTATTGGATCTTCTCCTTCTATATCTTCTTTAAGTCCAACAATTTTAATATTGTTTCGTCTATTAAAATTTTCAAGCTTATCAATTTTTTCCATAAATTGTTTTCTTTCTGATGTCCAGGCAGTAGTATCACTTTCCATTTTATTCATTCTTTCAACTATGTCTTCCGTTGTAGTTTCCAAATCTATAATTATCTTTTCCATTTTTTCCTGTCTTTTTGTCATTTTATCAAACATAATTTGTCATTTTTCTTTTGATTACTTTTAATGCGCCTAATTTACACATTATTTGCATCAAAGTCTTTTCTATATTTCCAGAAAAACTTTTACCTCCATCTTCGTCTGATTTTTCCAGAGAATCTGACTGTCCCTCAGATTCACTTTCACTTTCGGTTTCAGTCGTAACTGGGATTTGTAGTTCTGGTTGCTCTCGTTTGCGCATGCTCCTTCCTTCACATTTGCACAGTTCTCGTTGGTCTTTTTGTTTAGGATTGATCAATGTTGCCACAGTTTCCTGTTCTGTATCGCCGGAGGTGAAATGTACCTGAGCCCGCGGTTCTTTGGCAGAAGTGGGCCTTGATTCTGTTCCAACTTGCATCGTCTTCACGGTAGTAGTTTTCTTCATCTTCTGTTTGTGAGGCATAACTTGAAACAATCCGGAGTAGTTTATAAGTAACTTTTAGAAAGTACTGACTAACTTTTCTTCACTTAAACATTAATTTATTGATTTTTTAAGGGAGAGCTGGGTTCCAGCGTCTCGATCCTACATCATCACGTGACGTTCCCCCAGTCCAACTGTTCTGAGGCATCGTCATTTTTCAATCAACATCATTAGAAAATCTCCCAAGTGAACTAGGAGGGAGAATAAATTAATTGGTACTTCAGGCCTGATCAGACATTGAACAAGATCACACAACTGTAACTTCAACTCTGTTAATGCCAGTCTCTGGTAACCCCATTTCTTATCAAGAGTCCAATACGCTTCGGAAGACAAGAACCTTCGGGGAAAGAAAATCTTATCTGAGTCTTAATAGATTTTAAAATGTGATCCTTAGTTCTTGTTTCTCCTGCAAAGAGAAACATTCTTTCTCTATCTAGTGTCTAGGCCTTTCAGATTTTTTAACTTTCATCTTAGATCTTAACTACCTTCACAATGTTCGACTGATTTAGAACTCTATGCACTCATGAATTATTTGACCACTGCTAACATATAGAGTCCGGTTTCACCTTGCTAATATCAATTAGTTATCCAGTGCACAAGGCTCATGTGGATGGGTGCTGGTCTAAAGAGATTAACATACTTTCACAACAAAATGAGGCCCCTCAACTCCTCAAACTGAAAGAGAGCATGGAGAGCTAAGAATGATTCTCAGAATTTCAAAAATAGTTATGGCAAAACTCTTGATGACTGAAAATAGAAAAGGTGTATGTCAGCGAGATCCTTGAAAGATTGATGAGAACCAAAACACTTCAGGTGTACTGGAAGAGTTTTATTCTGCAGTGCCTTCAAATAAACTCCACAGTGATAATCAAAATCAAAACATGCCTTTCAAAATGACCCATGCCTTTTTTAAAATATTTTAACAATGTCAGACACAAATAACAATTCCATTACATTACCTGTAAAACTTTATGAGCTTGGTCCATTAGTTTTCTCTTGTACTGAGCAATTTTCGCTACAGTTGTGGCCTGGTTTTTCTGCAGTTCATTTACATCCTCAGATATAATCTGTATAGGAGGAAGGAGGTGATATGGTCAGACGTGGAATGTCAAAAGCTTATCTACTGACTTCTATACTTTTTGATTTTTCTGATGTGCAAAAGACCAATTGCCATAGTCACAAAGCTCAAACTTTTAGTTGTTCAGATACAATAATTGCAATCAACATAAGAACATAAGACATAGGAGCAGAATTAGGCCAACCAGCCCATCAAGTCCAATCCACCATTTCATCATGGCTGATCCCTAATCCCATTAAACCCCATACCCCTGCCCTCTCACCATATCCCTTGATGCCCTGACCAATCAGGAATCTATCAACTTCCTTTTTGAATATACCCATGAACTTAGCCTCCATCACATTGTGGCACAGCATTCCACAGATTCACCACTCTTTGAGTACAGGCCCAAAGCTGCTGAACAGACCACTAAATATTAATCTATCTGATGCTACAGCAATCCAATCATTAAAAAATTATACGAGGCTCCCCATTATCAAAACTGGCTTTCTTTTTAACAATGAAACCATCTGCCAAATTCTTTCATAAACCACTGAATCATAGGCAATAAAAAAATGACTATAGGAAACATGGAAACAGGAAAGAAAAAGCATGTCTATTATTTTCTGATATTCTCCCCCAAAGAAAAATCTGCCAGTAGCAATTACATTGAAAACATGCACAGAAAGCAGCTGAGGTTGGATGAATGCAGAGCTCTTGAACCATGAGGCAGCTCAATTAATAGCAGGTAAACTGGGCAGTTCAAGCACATTTAAACAGGATTATCAAATTTGCAACACAACTATTGCCACCTCTAAATAAAAACACAAACTAAATTATTTTGAAATACTCTAAATTACCCACATTCCTGTTTTCAGGCTTACTAAAAGCTCAATGGGTCAACAGGGGCATAAAAATCTTTTCAAAAATACAATCGCAACTCACTCACATCCAGTCTGCTTTGATGTTGTTTTGTCATTTGTTCCTGGAACTTAAGCCTCCTCAGCAATTCCTTAAAACCCACCATGGGCACTGGGATCAGCCTTGGGAGAAGCACAAACAAAATAATAAGAAATCTAGTTCAACATAGAAAACCTACAGCACAATACTGGCCCCTTGGCCCACAAAGTTGTGCCAAACATGTCCCTACCTTAGAAATTACTAGACTTTCCTACAGCCCTCTATTTTACTAAGCTCCATGTACCTATTTAAAAGTCTCTTAAAAGACCCCATCGTATCCGCCTCCACCACCGTTGCTTGTAGCCCATTACATGCATTCACCGCTCTCTGAGCAAAAAACTTACCCCTGCCATCTCCTCTGTACCTACTCCCCAGCACCTTAAACCTGTGTCCTCTTGTGGCAACCATTTCAGCCCTGGGAAAAAGCCCCTGACTATCTAGATGATCAATGCCTGTCATCATCTTATACACCTCTATCAGGTCACCTCTCATCCTCCATCACTCCAAGGAGAAAAGGCCGAGTTGACTCAACCTGTTCTCAAAAGGCATGTTCACCAATCCAGGCAACGTCCTTGTAAATCTCCTCAGCACCTTTTCTATGGTTTTCACGTTCTTCCTGTAGCGAGGCAACCAGAACTGAGCACGGTACTCCAAATGGGGTCTGACCAGGGTCCTATATAGCTGCAACATTACCTCTCGGCTCCTAAATTCAATTCCAAAATTGATGAAGGCCAATACATCGTACACCTTCTCAACCGCAGAGTTAACCTGCGCAGCTGCTTTTGAGTGTCCTATGGACTCGGACCCCAAGATCCCTCTGATCCTCTACACTGCCAAGAGTCTTACCATTAATACTATATTCTGCCATCATATTTGACCGACCAAAATGAACTACTTCACACTTATATATTTAACTTTTTTCAAAATAAATACACGAAGGAACTTTTTTTAGTTAAATTAATTCGGAATAGAAAGCTATGGTCCATAAAATGGAAAAATAAATAATTTGGTTTAAAGCTATTACATCTACTGATAAAATACAAAGAGAATCCTGTAAAATTACAAATGTTTCTATACAACACAAAATTTTGTATGCACACAGAATAAAACAAAATATTGGTTATACAGGAGGTTGTGGACAGGAGACAACAAAACCTACTTTTCAGGATCAGGATTGTCAACTTTAGCCTGTTCCCAAATTATTGGATCAACACCTAAAAGAGAAAAAGACAATGGCAATAGTCATATTTACTCCCAGAGTTTCCGTAAAAAGTGACAAACTTCCCATATAACTGAGCAACACTTTATCACTGCAGCAAAACTTGCTTTTCAGTCACTTAAGCTCTCTGTTTCGAGTAAAAGTCAATCTTCCACTAGCTCCCATTAGCAGCATGGAGAGAAACATTGCTGAAACTAAGGCAAAAGGAGTGAATATATTAAAATAATATTTCATGTTAACATAAATATTAACTTTCAAAATAAAGAGGATAAACATAAAGGAATTAGTAAAGATCATAGATTATACATAAAACAATATTTTTTACTAGAAATTATCTACAGAGACCTGAATTTTACATTTACCATTGAATATTTCTTTGGAGGTTAGTAATGCTTCCCCAAAAGACAAGGTGCACCTATGTAGGCAATATATTTTGGAAAAGTCATCATCCATTTCCTTACCAACAGAGTAGGATACAAGTTATCTGACATGAGAGGGTTGAGACTGAGGATTGAGGTGGGTCTCAAGTGCTAACATACTGATAATTCTCTGGATCTGCTGAAACCATTGTGGCACCTGAAGCCATTCCAATTCTCATGTGCAAGGGCCTATGGAACAGCAGGATTATCACAGAGTCAGACGTATCAAAGACCTTGCCCAGAATATAGCTGAAAAAATAACTCTCAGCTGGCTAGGTCTGGCAGATGCATCAAGAGGTTTGTGAGTCTCTGATGCTCAGAACCATTCAGAAACAATTAAAAAGATTAAGATACAGTCTGCCTTCCTTATCCACGGGGAATTGGTTCCAGGACCCCACGCGGATACCAAAAAACACGGATGCTCAAGTCCCTTATATAAAATGGCGTCGTATTCACATATAACTTACGCACATCCTCCCGTATACTTTAAATCATCTCTAGATTACTTATAATACAATATAAACACTGTGTAAATAGTTGTTACACTGTAGCTTAGGGAATAATGACAAGAAAAAAAGTCTGTACATGTTCAGTACAGACGCAACCATTGTAGCTCTTCTGGGAACGCTGATGCCACCTCAGCATCAGCCGATCCCGATTCTCCCGTGATCTTCAAGTTCTTGAGGCTATAGCGCTTTACGTAGCTAGCCAGCCATCCCTTACTAGCCTTAAACTCCTTCCTCTCGCTCACAACACAAGTAGTGAATGAACAAATGAGACGCAAGGCAAACAATGCTCAACTTCTCAGATTTCCCAATCTGCAGTTGGTTGACTCCGCGCATGCGGAACCTGTGTATAAGGAGGGCCAACTGTATTTAGGGCAGTAAAATATTTAAAGTAAACAATTCATAAATATGTAAACAACCTAAAAGCCTTGCTCTGCACAGCAATTCCTCTCAACTGAAATGAGCAGACCTGCTGTTCCTACACCAGGTTTAACCTGGCACAGACTCAGCTTGCAGATGTCCCTGCCTTAAGTCCTGGGAAACTGCTGCAGGCCTCTGATTCCACAATCCACACGCAGTCAGAAAACCCCCGAAGAAATGCAGCACCTAAACTCTGACTGGCAAGATCCATGCAGGAGAAAGTCCTTATGATCATACTGCATACAAGAGCCAAAAGCCCAGCAAATATCCACAGACATTTCCCAACAAGTTCCAGCCCTTTGCTCTCATCACGTTCCAAATTATCTGTTCATTTCCATAGATGGGTAACTGTTCAACAGATCAACACATTTACACCACGTACCAGTGGGAGGGTTCTGCAGCAGTTGTTTTATCTGGGTTGGAGAAAGTTCAGTCCTAGGCAGGGCAACAACCACACCTAACTGCATCAGCTGATTCTTCATATTAGTCTGTTCCAGTGAATTGAAAAGGTTGGTTGCTGAGACTCTTCTGGAGTTTCCATTTGGAAAGCGTTCAACAACATAGATCACCATTTCTGTCCTGAATACCAGAGAATAAAATAAGTTTTAAGGCGTATGGACAGCCAAACACATTCAGAAAACTGCCAGTTGCCAGATGAAAGAAGAAGTGGAAAATGTTGGCGTTGGGGGGGGCCCCTCTTTTGAGCGAGCTGGTGACAGGAAGGAATATCTTAAGCAATATTCCCTCTCACAGAAAATAGGACAACTGATCTGAAAGATCAACTCGCTCTATCTCTCTCCCTCCAAAGATGATGCACAATCGATGTTTTCTGTTTTATTTGAGACTTGCTGCACTTGCAGAGCTTTGCTTTTGTTAACTAAACACTGGAGCAAACAGTGTTACTCTAATTCTGTTGGCACTACATCTGTGTTGGTATAATGCAATGCTGAACAGAAAGATAATTTCTCTACCTTTAGCAAAAAAAACAATGCTGGAGGAACTCAGCAGGTTGAGGAGCACTTGCAGGGAGAGGAATTGTTGACATTTTAGGTCGAGACCCTGTAGGAATTCTGAAAGCAGAGAGAGAGAAAATAGCTGGTATAAAGAGGATTTCCACTCATCTTTCAGACCTGATACAGAGTCTCAACCTGAAAAGTCCTCAAATCCTACCCCCTCACCCACTACCGCCCTCCCCACAGGATGCTGCTCAACTCAAAATTCCTCCAGCACTTTGTATTTAGTTCCAGATTACAGCATCTTCATTATTTATTTTTCTACCTGTTTTGTAATTAACTTGAAGGTCAAATTTGAAGAAATGAGAAAGGATCTAAAAAGCGTGGATTGGGACAGGTTGTTCTCTGGCAAGGATGTGATGGGTAAGTGGGAGGCTTTCAAAGCAGAAATTTTGAGAGTGCAGAATTTGTATGTTCCTGTCAGGATTAAAGGCAAAGTGAATAAGAATAAGGAACCTTGGTTCTCTAGGGATATTGGAACTCTGATAAAGAACAGAGAGATGCATGACATGTATAGGAAACAGGGAGCAAATAAGGTATTTGAGGAGCATAAAAAATTCAAAGAAATACTTTAGAAAGATATCAGGAGGGCTAAAAGAAGACATGAGGTAGCTTTGGCAGTCAAGGTGAAGGATAATTCAAAGAACTTATACAGGTATATTAAGAGCAAAATGATAGTAAGGGATAAAATTGGTCCTCTTGAAGATTAGAGTGGTCGGCTATGTATGGAACCAAAAGAAATAGGGGAGATCTTAAATGGGTTTTTTGCATCTGTACTTACTAAGAAAACTGGCGTGGAGTCAATGGAAATAAGGCAAACAAGTAGTGAGGTCATGGAACCAATACAGATTGAAGAGGAGGAGGTGCTTGCTATCTTGAGGCAAATCTGAGTAGATAAATCCCCAGGACCTGACAGGGTATCCCCTTAGACCTTGAAGGAGACTAGTGTTGAAATTGCAAGGGCCCTGGCAGATATGTTTGAAATGTCGGTATCCACGGGTGAGATGCCGGAGGATTGGAGGATAGCTCATGCTGTTCCATTGTTTAAATAAAGGCTCTAAAAGTAATCTGGGAAATTATAGGCCGGTCAGTTTGACGTCAGTAGTAGGTAAATTATTGGAAGGAGTACTAAGAGATAGGATCTACAAGTATTTAGATAGCCAGGGACTTATTAGGGAGAGGCAACGCAGCTTTGTGCATGGTAGGTCATGTTTAATAAATCTATTAGAGTTTTTCGAGGAAGTTACCAGGAAAGTGGATGAAGGGAAGGCAGTGGATGTCTACATGGACTTCAGTAAGGCCTTTGACAAGATCTCACATGGGAGGTTAGTTAGGAAGATTCAGTCACTAGGTATACATGGTGAGGTAGTAAATTGGATTAGACATTGCTTCTCTGAGTGGAGGCCTGTGACTAGTGGTGTACCACAGGGATTAGTGCTGGGTCCATTGTTAGTTGTCACCTATATCAATGATCTGGATGATAATGTGGTAAATTGGATCAGCAAATTTGCTGATGATACAAAGATTGGAGGTGTAGTGGACAGTGAGGAACGTTTTCAAAGCTTGCAGGGGGATTTGGACTAGCTGAAAAAATGGGCTGAAAAATGGCAGATGGAGTTTAATACAGACACTTTGGAAGGACAAACCAAGGTAGAACATACAAGGTAAATGGTAGGACACTGAGGAGTGCAGTAGAACAGAGGGATCTGGGAATACAGATACATAATTCCCTAAAAGTGGTATCACAGGTAGATAAGGTAGTAAAGAGAGCTTTTGGTACATTGGCCTTTATAAATCAAAGTATTGAGTATAAGAGTTGGAACGTTATAGTGAGGTTGTATAAGGCATTGGTGAGGCCGAATTTGGAGTATTGTGTGCAGTTTTGGTCACCGAATTACAGGAAGGATATTAATAAGGTTGAAAGAGTGCAGAGAAGGTTTACAAGGATTTTGCCAGGACTTCAGAAACTGAGTTACAGAGAAAGGTTGGAAAGGTTAGGTCTTTATTCCCTGGAGTGTAGAAGAATGAGGGGAGATTTGATAGAGGTATATAAAATTATGATGGGTATTGGTTGAGTGAATGCAAGCAGGCCTTTTCCACTGAGGCTAGGGGAGAAAAAAAAAGAGGACATGGGTTAAGGACATGGGGAAAGGTTTAAAGGGAACATTAGAGGGGGGCTTCTTCACACAGAGTGGTGGAAGTGTGAAATGAGCTGCCATAAGGAGTGGTAAATGCCAGCTCACTTTTAACATTTAAGAAAAACTTGGACAGGTACATGGATGAAGGTGCAGGTCAGGATTAGGCAGAAAAATGGTTCAGCACAGCCAAGAAGGGCCAAAAGGCCTGTTTCTATGCTGTAATGCTCTAATGTTCTATGATAAATTTTAATGCTGAACAAAATAATGAGCTGATTCCAGGTGCTTTCACATGATGTTGAAAAGCTCAATGCTAAAAGAAAGTGGATCATGTCCCATTACCAAATTCCATTCAAGTTAAGCTAAGGTTACAGAAAATAACACTGACAAACACGTGAAGTGCACTTACTGGTCATCTGGCAGAGCTCGGATTCCTTCAACATTGACCATGATTTGTTGTAATCCTCCAAGAATCTTGTGTAAAGTTTCTACAACCAACTGTTGCTGGTTTCGAATGTCTGCTTCTTTCTTGTTAAAAGCCAAAGCTACCAGACCATCCTCATCCTTGTTACTAGGTATGCAGCTGAAACCAACAGTCTACAGGGAGATGCAAAATACTGCAGTATGAATGTAAGCATGTCTACGGATATGTTTTCATGAACTAAATCTTGGGAGTACAGAAGTTATAACAACATTGACTGTAGTTCATACCAAATCTATTTCACAGTACCAACTCTATAAACACAATTAATGTCAAATAACAATCCCTGTTCACAAGATGGTTTTCATTAGTAGTTCATTTCTACTTGTTGCAATGAATCTAACCAAATATGCAAGCTCATTAATTTCAGATTTGAATGATTGAATATTACTGAATAGAATGGTATGATTTGGTGATCTCCTGACTGCCAGCTTTAAGCACAGTGTTACTTCCAGACTGGAATAAAAGCAGGAAAGCCACTGAAGCTTAGCTTTGAAGCCATCCAGAAAATCAATGGTTTGACAAAATAAAATTTTAGATTTATAAAAATACTGTTTGCTAGATGGTTCATTTTAGCCTTTGCAGGTAATTGCACAGTTCCAATGTATACTTTTGGTCTGTGTTAAGCTAGTTACTATTAATCAGGGTAAAAAATGCCAGCCACAATTCCCACTTCTGATCCACCTCACAGGAATAGCATATCAGTTGAGATACCGTGGAAATCAGATTGGTTTTGAAGCATCTCCAAACTGGAATAAATAGACTCAAAGTCTTGACACTCACGGGTGGAATCTCCAAAGGGAGGGATTCTTACTTTCAGCCAACTCCTTGGGAAAGGGGAAGAAAGTAATTGCTCACCAAAGGTGTTCAAATCATTATGCTTGCATTGCTGGAACATCAAATAGATTTTCTTAACCTTCATTCCTGTACCTCCCACTCTGACACAGTACAGTCTTTGATTTCCATTATATAAAAATATTAACTCCATTGTCAAAAAGTATTTTTTTCTTTGTTGTTTCTTCTCATTTCCATCATAAATGTATAGTCTGTTATTCTGCAACTGTCCCTAGCTCAATGTCGGCAAACATAATACGCAGAGGATAACAACCAGAATAAAATGTACCAAAGATCCCCTTTGTAACAATGGAGACCAAACATCAGTGAAACAAGTACTTCCATTCCTTGGGCCTTTCATATCGACACAATATCTCCCAAATGACTAAGTGTTTCTTTTTCTATTTGTCCAATGTGCATTATTTTTTATTAACCAGTGCTCACATCCTTTGAAGATACAGTACACCTACTAGGGCCTCCTGATGATAATGGCATTGTCAGGATTTTGACAAATTCACATCCATGTTTTACTGTGAGGAATTATATGCAGAATTAAAAGGGCTAAAACCTAACTGACTTATTGGCAGCTTGACAAGTCAAGCTGTGAGAATAATGTATGAAGCGTTTGTTCCACAAGAAGCTTCTCGGTCTACCCTTATCAAAATATGTGATAACAATGTATATCAGCAGCTCCAAACAGTATTCTGGGCTCAGTTGGATGCAGATCTTCTCAGTCTTGGTGAGCAGGGACTCTGTGTTGCCAACTAAGAATGCAAGCTTGCTAATAAACTGTATGTACTTTTAAGTAAACTGTGACAGTTATTCCCTGGGTCTGAACCTAAAGGCCTCTGGTAGAGAGGCAAATCAACAGTTGCACCAAGAATAAAAGTATTTATGAATATGCTTTTGCCTTCATTCATCCTCCACAACACCAATACCTTAACTTCTTTTCAATTTCAGCTTTGAAGAACATATCAAAAAATATAAAGAAGTTGAAATTTCTTTACCTTAAATCGACAAAAATGATTTTCTTGCGTGAACTCAACAGGAGCCAAGTTATTGTGAAAGTAGCCTTTTCCTGTGCCCCAGAAGGCCTGAAGTTGGTTCCACCTGGCCAATATAGCATCACGTTCATCCCCCAGCAGAATGGGTGCAGAAAGGGCACTGGCCGTGTTGATCAATTGAACTGTCTGGGCTTGAGGCTGCAATGTCTGCCCCAAAAGGCCTCCAGCTATAAATATACAACAACAAAATTTCTTCTTTGGGACTAAAGGTGTTGGAGTAAGAGTTAGAAAATCCTGTGAGCTGAATAAGAGGTAGAGAAAAACCTCTAGTGTATGAGTTTTGAAAGATACCCAACACAAGAATAACATAAAAATATCCCAAAATGCAACAAATCCTTCAGATGCTGGAAATCCAGAGCAACACACACAAGATGCTGGAAGAACTCAGCAGGTCAGGCAGCATCAATGGAAATGAATAAACAGTCAATGTTTCAGACCAAAACCCTTCTTCAGGACTGGAAAGAAAGGGGGAAGATGTTAGAATAACAAGGCGGGTGGAGGGAAACAAGGACAAGCTAAAAAGTGATAGGTGAAGATAGACGAAGACAGGTGGGTGGGGGGTGGATGAAATTAAGAAGCTGAGAGGTGATAGGTAGGAAAGCTAAAGGGCTGGAGAAGAAGGAATCTGATAGGAGAGGAGGGTGGATCATGGGAGAAAAGGAAGAGGAGGGGCACAAAAGGGTGGTGAATAGGTAGGTCAACATCAATTTCTCCAACTTCCAGTAATTTGTCCTCTTCCACTCTTCTTCATTTCCACACTCTTAACTCTTCTCCTTACCTGCCTATCACCTCCGCTTGGTGCCCCTCATCCTTCCCTTTCTCCCATGATCCACTCTCCTTTCCTATCAGATTCTTCCTTCTCCAGTCCTCTGCCTTCTCTACTTATTGTGTCCCAGCTTCTTATTTCATTCCCCCTCCCCTACCCATATGGCTTCACCTATCAATTTCCATCTTATCCTTCTTCTCCCTCTACCTTCTTATTCTGGCATCTTCCCCTTCCTTTCCAGAACCGATGAAGATGCTTGGCCCAAAACACAGAATGGTTATTAATTTCCATAGATGCTGCCTGACCTGCTGAGTTCCTCCAATATTTTGTGCATGTTGTTACAAATATTCCCAACAAGCTATCTGTATGCCAACATACAGAGGATGTCATAACTTCTCAATAACTAGTTTTGAACAATTGTTATGAATTGCCAATATCATTTTTCAACTTCTAGTTTCATATAAACTAAAACTTAACTACTGAGAATCGCCTCCCTAAGAACTTACTTTGCTGTTGAGTGCCAAAACTACCAAATCCTCCAAGCGTGGAGCCAGCCACCAAACCAGGTGCCAGACCTGTGCTTGTACCTGTGCCAAATCCACCACCAAATCCAAACCCCTTATTCTGTGTATTCTGGAAAAGGCCTGGGAAACAAGGAGAAAAACAAATGGTATTATAAAATCATAAAACACATGATAAACTTCCTTGGGGTAATCCAAGATTTATTGTAGCTCAGATTAATCTAACGGCAAAATAGTAATCACTTTATGTACATCAAGATGGGTAATTTGGAAAAACTAGCATAGCAATGATTTATTAAGTAACTACTAGTTTTTCTTTAAAGTAAAAAATAATAGCCAAGCTCAATACGATATTGTACCCTTTGAATGCCAATAAAATACACATTCAAAAAGAAAGGCTTTACCTGAGGAATTTTGCATAGATACTACTGTCGTGCATCTCATGCAATAAGACAATGGGGAGAATATTCATCTTAATTTGTTGTAATTAAAAGAATACAAGTAATTGCATTGAACTCCATGCATTTAATTCTATTGATTTCAATGGAATGGGTACATGGAAAGACAAGAACAATAGACAGTCAATACACAGCAGCACTTTGGAGTAACATGCAATGCATTCCTCTCTTTGACATTTTCTGAAGTGCAACTTCAGAAACAGAAATAAAATTTGGCCTATGGTGAGATTTAAACCAATGATCTTCTCATCAAAAAAGGTAAATATATCAGTTATTCAGTCTACTTGACTATCAAATTGTTGTTAAGACTACTAACATTTCCTCATTTTGGGTTTCCTCAAGCAGGTTTTAATGCTATTAACTTACAATTTCTGTTTACATTAAAGAACTGCCTTGTCAAAAACACAGATATCATTTCGTTAGGTCTGAATTGTGCAGTCTGTTCCCTTAATATTTCAGTACTAACTGACTGAATTGCTTTCTCCTTCCTATCAATTCTTCTCGCCATTTTATTATTGATTTACTGACGTACTTGCTGATTAAAGTTCCAACACTCAAGTATCCAAATACTTGGTTACAAGACTCTCCCGCATTGTAAAGTTACAATCTTATCATAAATAAACAAATTTATATAAAAGATCTTGATTTCTGCCAGGCTAAAACTGCTTCCAGATGCAGTTTGCAGCCCTACTTCAGACTGTTCATATAGTCAACTGTTTCACTGTCATGGGAATAACAATGGGAAATCTAGTCAAATTTTCACTGGCTGCATATTTCTCATAGGATTATAGCCTACTAGAGAATCAGTGAACAGGGAGCATATATAAAACAAAAGTGAGCAGCATTCTGATACACTACCTCGCCTGGCACTCAGATGTGTTCCCAGGAATGAGAGTTCTAATGGAATTAATGCTAGAAGTCAGCACTGACAGAAACATAGATGAATGCTGGTACTCCTACAGCAATTAACTGATTAAGGTAATCTTATCACCTTATGTGGTATTGAATAATGTGTAATGGCTACCCAAGAAAGCTGGAGTGAGCTATGCAACTGTTTAGCACTGAGATATAGTGGCAAGAACTGCCTACTAAGTCAGTATGATGCCTGTGGTCCATTGCTGGAGATCATCAGTGGCTGATCCACGTGTTGGCAGATAGCTGGAACCTACAGACTGGCTCTGCAGTTTTGTTCAGTTGAGAGATCTCCAGAATGGGAAGAGCTGTGCAGTCAATGGAAGAGAGCAGAGACAGAAGCTTCCATCACATCCAGTAGGAGGCAGTACTAGAAAGTACAGGAGTTGGGTGTTAGTCAAAGCCAGCCTCAACAGTGTGCGCCGGACAGAGTGCACTCCTCACCATACCACCCCCATCAAATGCAGGAGGCTACACTGCTTGCCCCACCCTACCCAATATCAGCCTTCACAGGCAGCCTCTACACATTACCTGTCTGGCTCACAGCATGCCACAATGCACTGTGATCACCATTAAAATGCAGAGGACTGAGCTTCATGCCATATTTCCATCACGGGAGTATATAGCCTAAGCTGATGTTCCTCTTTCTTTTAGTAAATACATGTTATTTTTTCCAAAAAGTACCTATGGATTTTTGAAATCTAAGATCAATAGTGTTATAATGAATAAACACTGTAGGGTAGCGCTTTGTGGGATACTTGTGTAACGGAGACAAAACTTGGCACCAATCACATAAGGAGATATTAAGACAGGTGAATAAAAAGTTATAAAAAGGAATACGCTTTAAGCAACATCTTAAAAAGTTTTCAGGAATGGAATTCTAAAAGTTCATATTTTTGCAGCTGAGAGCACAGTTGTCAATGATGGAACAATTAATATCAACACTGATCAAGAGGCCCAAATTAAAAACTACAGAACTTTGGACAAATTCTAGGACCAGATGAGGATTTGAAACCAGAGTCTTAAAATCAGGATGAACTGCTAAAAGGGAAATTAGCCCAAGGGCAAGAGAGTTTATGATCATGATCAAAGATAATGTCTTTGGATTCCCAATATTTAGTTGCAATAAACTTTTGCTCATTAGGAACTGTACTGTTAAAGGCAGTAGAAGAGTGAAGATGGCTTTCATGAAAATATATGAAAGTGCCCCAATGATGCAGCGATTGGTGCAGCTCATCTATCTTGATCTCTGTGGGGAGTTTGCACATTCTGCCTCTATACATTGCATCCCAAAGGTGTATTGGTGGATTAACTGGCCATTATAAATTATCCCTAATGTAGGTAAAAAAAAAAAGGAATAACTAATGGGCATTTGCAGAAGAATAAATAGCAGAATTAAGGAAATAAGCACTGCAAATGAGACTGATGGGATTATTCTGTTGGAGGCAGGTATAAACATAATGGACTGAATGGCCTTCTTATGCACGTGAAAATTTGTTCTGTTTTCAACTCACATTGCTGACATGTAACAGGAGAATGGAAAGGGACCAACAGTACTAGATAGAGTAACAGTATAGGTGAGGGATCAGCAGACAATGCAGTTGATTCTCTGGTTACAACATAACAAGCACAAATATAACCAGGTGAGTGGGAGTCAGCTGAATGACAGTGCATGAATGAGAAGACTTAAAAAGTGAAATCAGAAGCTAATTTACTTATTAGTCCTGATGATGAATAAGTAAACTCTGCTACATCCTTTCAAGTTTGCATGTCTTAGTCTTAAATAAAACAAAGAGGAACTCTACCCTTGGGGAGAGCAGCCAGGGCAAAGCAGAGTAATGGAATTAACTGAGTTATGGTTCAGAACAATCCTGAAGAAATGTCTTGAAAAAAGGACATCATCAGATCAATTTAGCTTCTAAGAGTTTTTCCTGATCATCACAGACAGGGAGGAGAGGACAAAGGGCTTACACCTAGACTGGAACCTTGGAAATGGCCAAATAGATATATTGTGGATTCCTAGTAGAACGGAAGGGTTCCCAGTAGAAACAATTTTGAATCAGTGCACAGTTCTATTCATATCATGGTCTAAATGAATCAAAGTAGACTAGTGATTTTTTTTTAAAAATAGGACAAGTTGACTAGCAGGCGCAGGACAGATGTCATAGTCTCTACACCTGGTCCTGACACACCTAGAAAACAAGGATATTTAGGTCAGAAAGCTCTTTCTGGATCTCAACACGACTGTCACACAGGCTTCAGTGAACAAACTCCGACTCTTCGGTCTAACCCACTGTGCAACTGGGCTTTAGACTTACTAACCAACAGATCTCAGATAGTCAGGATGCACCTCCGCTCCTCCCTCATCATCCTCAACATAGGTGCTCTCCAGGACTCTGTGCTGAGCTGATTGTTGAGAGCTGGACTACGCACATCAATACTCACAACCTTCTACAGGTGCATAGTAGTCAGCATCCTAACATGCTGCATCACTGCACGGTAAGCAAACTGCACTATGGTGGGCAGGAAAGCTCTACAAATGGCAGTCGAAGCTGCCCAATGCATCATCGGCACCCGGCTACCCACCATCATACAGAAAGGTGCTATAAAAGGGCCAGTAACATCATGAAGGATCTCACCCATCTAATCATGAATTGTTTGTCCCATTCCCACCTGTGCGGAGGCTATGTAGTATCCATACCAGGATCAAAACCGTTACTTCACCCAAGCAGTACAGATGATCAACACCTCCACATCCTTCCACGTCTCCTACCCCAACCAATAATTTATCATTTCCTGTCAGTCATCTTATGTATAGACACTCTTGTGCCTAGCGTCATTTTATGGACGTAGAATCAACCTACATATATAAGCTATTTTAGATGTTTATATTTATTGTGCTCTTTATCCTATTTTTTTTGTGCTACATTGGATCAGGAGTAACAATTTAATTCTCCATTACACTAGTGTATTGGAAATTACATTGAACAATCTTAATCTTTTGGGATGTGGACCAGGACTAGAGTCTATTGGCTGCTGTTTTATGAACAACAGCCCAGTGCTTCAGTGAGCAGACATTATAGTGTTCAGCAGGAGTCTGGACTTCATCTCACTGTTGGGCCATTATTTTGAAATAGTGACCCACATTTCTAGATTCTCCCACATAAGGATGTGTTGCCCATGTCAAAACCCTCCAGAATATTTTGTGTTACATTTGCTGAACACCATAAAAGAGAAGATTTTTATTTCTACTACCCTAGTTTAAAACTTAATTGAGAAGACATTTCAGTATTTTCAAAAGTTCCGTTAATATAGTTGCATTAATTCCAGAGATGAAGAGTACTGGTCAGTAAAACCTTAATCCCTTAAATTGGCAGTTTGCAGATGGGACTAAAACTGACAGAATCATAAATAGTATGGAAGGTTCTCTTGAGCTACAGTTACATCAATGTATTGATGAAATGGGCTGATAAAAGGCATACAGAGTTCAATTCACATAAACGTGAGGTGGTACATTTTGGGAATACCAATGAGGCCAGGACATATACCATTAATTTGAGAGCACAGGTGAACAGGGAGACCTTGGAGAATAAGCGCAGAGATCCCTGAAGTTGGCAGTGGAAGGCACTTGCAATTCTGGTTTCATTAGTAAGGGCACTGAATACAAAAGCAAGAAGGTTATGTTCCAACTTTATGAAACTTTGGTTTGGCCTCAACTGAAGCACTGTGCGCATTTCTGGGTGCCACACTACAGGAAGGATGGGACAGTGCTAGAGCAGATACTGAGGATGCTCACCATAATGGAACATTTCAGCGATGAGCATAGACTGAAGAAGATATTCTCGCTGGAGCTGAGGAGTAAAGAAGGGAGGTGACTGTGGTATATAAAATCACGTCAGGTATAGATAGACAGCAGGCAGCTTTCCCCACATCAGAGGTACACAAAACAAAGGGATTTAGGATAAGAGGGGAGAGATTCAAAGGAGACATGAGGCTTTTCCAACAAGAGATTGGTGAGTACCTGGAATGTACTGCCTGAGAGTCATTTAAGTGGGGCACTGGCAGCCTTTAATTAAGTCTTCGGATTAACACTTTATGCTTCAACAAAGAAGGGTATGTGCCATGCGCTGAGAATAGGGAATTGTGCGGGTGTGTGCCCAATGTTCATCGACAATGTAGTGGGCCCGTTTCCTTGGTGTACTTTAGAACTTTAACATGATTTAGATAACAATTTGAAAGCTTAGTTCCAATTATTCTACCACTATACTGCACTTTGTTTCAATTCCTGTACTGTAAAATTATCTTTGGGATATTCCCTGAGGCATCAAATGGTATCTCATCCCATGGCAAAAACTGGCAACTTGAAGCACAAATTGAATATGGCACCAGAAGCAAATATTAACCCTTCAAATCTGTACAGGTTCTTGGTATAGTAGTTCTGTCAGTCTGATTTCATTACTCTTTACCTAAATTTCTGCAAATTAGCTTTCTCCTAGTATTTTCCCAATTTCTCTTAAAAGTCCATATGGATTCTGTTTTCACTATCTTGCAGGCAGTGAACTTCATATCAAAACTACCTGCTGAATTTAAAAAAAGGCTTCTCCTTTTTTTAAGTTTATCATCTCTGTCACACTGTGTCATTGTATGTGTATGGCGAACAGCTTTCTTACATCAAATCTACTCTTGTCTTAGAGAACTCTAGCTTCTCCAGTCTAACCTAGCAAGTAGATTCTCATCCCTGGATCAAATGTAATAAGTCTTTTCAGCACATTCTCTGGCACTCCCACAACCTATACAATATCTCAATTGTGGCCCAACCAATAGCTCAATATAACTTCCCTGCTTTCCTACTCTGCGCATTGGTCAGGCCAAAACTAGATACTGCATCCATTTCTGATTACTGATCATGAAGCACCATTGGTCACCATATTCCAGTCTAGAACTATTTACCCCTACTCTGTATTCAAGCCAATTTTCTATCCATGTTACTATTATTTATTTCCTTTTATAAAAATCTGCTGATTCAGTGACTTCCAGCTTATACCACTAAACACAGCATGCAGCGCTGTTCCACTTCACCTTTATAATACAACACTACATTCAGCAAAGTGTTATGTGCACATTGGTATTTCTCTAATTCTCTCTGACAGGCATTTACCATTTTGTTTTTTTTTTACCTGTTACCCCAGAATTGGCAGGTGTTGAGAAACTGAAAGCAGGAGCAGCTGTCGTAGTTGTGCCAAACCCTCCAAAACCACCTATGTGGATATTTAAGAAAAATCAGTTCAACGAAAAGTAAAATAATTCGTTAACCTACATATTTGTGACCCATCATTATTTCAAAACATTAAAATATCACAATGTTCAGAGCTTTAGTAAATCCAAATTTCATCCAATTTCTCACTCCATAAATACAATCTCAGGCTAAAGGTTACAAGACAACAACAGATTAATAAAACCCTCACAAAATGCTGGTAGAACATAGCAGGCCAGGCAGCATCTATAGGGAGAAGCGTTGTCGACGTTTCGGGCCAAGACCCTTCGTCAGGACTAACGTCCTGAGTCTTGGCCCGAAACGTCGACAGCACTTCTCCCTATAGATGCTGCCAGGCCTGCTGTGTTCTACCAGCATTTTGTGTGTGTTGTTGTTTGAATTTCCAGCATCTGCAGATTTCCTCATGTTTGCTTAATAAAACCCTATTTGCTTGTGAACAGTTCTACAATCTACTCCAGTAGAATGAGTCAAAGCTCCCTTTCTACCTCCAATAACTCAGAGCTCATCCACAGTTCATCAGTGCAAAGGGAACTTTCACAAACTACAAGAAACGTCTTGCTAAATCAAGAGAGTTGCCTGGCTTATTTGTGCAATCATCTACAATAAACCATCTTCTTTAAAATTAGATCAATTGCTTGGATTACTTGGAACCTCCTTCATGCAAGATCCATAGCCTGCAGATAAATTGAGAGCCAGTAAGACTTGATTAGCTCTAGTTAGGTTGATCACACAGCATATTATGAAACAAAATTTTGACTGATGAACAAGATGTGTTACAGGTCATTCCAAACCTTAAAATTCCAATCCAAATAATTTGAACTATATTACCAGATATGATATTCAAACCAGCTAACTTTAGAAAATAGCTTTCATGATATTTCCAAATGATATTTAGGCTAATATTCTATTAAAGAATTATACAGACCAAGCAGTCTTTCCTTCCTATCAAGTTCAAGTTGACCATGAAGCACCTATTTACACCAATCCCATTTTATTCTTCTCATATTCCCCTCAACAAACCCCAGATTTGACCACTCAACTGCACACCGGGGGAATTTACAGCTGCCAACCCACACATCTCTGGGAGGTGGGAAGAAACCAGAGCTGCACACAGTCACAGGGAGAACATGTAAACGTCACTCGTCCGAGCATTGAACCCAGGTCGCTGGAACTGTGAGATAGCAGCTCTACCAGATGGGCCATGGTGATACGATGATACTGCCGCTGATACCGCATTAATGAACATACAATCACTTTTGAGGTGAAACACAAGTCATAAACCAGGCTCATTGAAAGTTTAAATTAAAAAGCATTCTACAAAAGAAAATAGTAGCTCTGATGAGATTCAATCTCTAAAAAGTGTATCCTGTTCTTCTTGGTCACAGATGCTTTTGTGTACTTTAATTTCAAAAACAAATCCAGATTCAATAGCTATATTATGACAGCATGAATAAACTGTCATAATAATTATTCAATCATATGTCTTATTTATTTAAAATAATTATTTGACAAATGCACCAGCTAGTATAAAACAATTTTCTCTTCACCTCCACCAACTGAGTGAAGTGAGAACACCAAGTACAGTGGTCAGAATTTGTAAAATTATAGAAATTAATTTTTTGATTAAATTTTGTCAGACACTGAATCACAATCTATCATGCCACGATGGCAAAGGTAGTTTCAATATTTTATTTCCATTGTTTAATGATGGGTCACAAACATCTACCAAAAATACAATACAGCTAGAGAGTCTACATTATGATACCTTTTAAACTGAATGAGTTGTAACACTGAAAGATGGAATGACCCTTTCTCACTCAGTTACTACAGAAATTATGCCAAAAAATTAAAAACTCAAATGAATTACAAAAACCTCTACAATGAAATACAAGATGAAGACAAGTTGCCCATGCATACCACTTTACAAATAATGTTCAAAGTGATCTCAAACTGCACACTAACTTCTATACAAGTCTCAAACATCCTATAAAGTAACATTTAAAGCAAAAGAACACAAGATTTAAGAGAGGAAAATTCCTGGCCCAGTTCTAAAACCAGTAGAAAATATATCCATCTCAACTACTCTGCAAATGTACTAAGATTTGAACAGACAGTTAAACACTGATGCTACAAACTAATATTTGAAATGATCTTCTGCAAATTTGCAAAGTGAACTTCTTCCCTTTTACTTTGAGCCATGAGCATATCTATTTTAAAAATAAATTAACTTTTCTTGTTAAATTGCAGATAATGGAATTTCTAATTCAAATTTTCATGTGTCCCACAGGAGTAATCTTATGAACTGGGACTTCAACACTGCACTTGCCACATCACAAATGTCCACAGTTTCATCTACTACACTATTACTACTGTCACACAGGATAAGTGACTCAGAAATAGTTATAATTATTCCCACCATTGAAGACATCTTGAAAAAGGAGGAGCCTTAAGAAGGTGGTATCCATCATTAAGAACCTTCACCATCCAGGATATGCCTTTTCTTATTATTACTATTGAGGTGGTGGTACAGGAGTCTGACACACTCAGTGTTGTAGGAATAGCACCTTCTCTTCAATCAGATTTCTAAACAGTCCATGAACACTATTTCATTCTTCCTGTTTTGCACTATTTAATTTTGCAACTTACAGTAATTGTTATGTCTTGAACTGTATTGTTGCCACAAAACAACACATATCACAACATATGTCAGTGATCATAAACCTGATTCTGAACATAATTAACTCATACAAGTGTAGCAGCAAATGGATGTCTAACATCAGGAACAATTTGGCTTCAAATTCCATGCATAATCAAATCAACATACCCTCTCAAGTATATTTATTATAATTTGTTTCTATGCCCTTTAATGAGTTTTAGTCAAATATCCTTTTCCTTTTCTTATTGCCCAACAACAATTAAAGGAAATGCCAGAATATTGCACGTACAGTAAAAAAAACATTTTTGTAAACAATATAAAAGAGTGAACAGCCATTTAATTAAACTGGTCATGTGGCACATCAATTTAAACGGGGAAAAAATCTGACAATTTATTACAAATGCAATTGAGCCAATCAGATCCAGCTGATAGAATGCATAATATTCTCAATAAACATTCTCATTTCCTAATCTCACAGTGTCAATTTCTACAGTAAGACTTAAAGATAAATGTAATAGTGCATGTGGATATCTGATTTTTAACATGTTCACAAGAATTCAAAGTTCAAAGTAAATTGTATTATCAAAGTATATAAATGAGACCATATACAACCCTGAGATTCATTTTCTTGTGAATCTATAGAATAGTAACTGTAACAAGATCACTGAAAGACCACCCAACTAGGGCGTTCAACCACAGTGCAGAAGATAATAAACTGCGCAAATGCAAATATAAATAAATAACAATAAATTAACAAGACCATGGGATGAAGAATCCTTGAAAGTGAGTCCATTGGCTGTGGGAACATTTCAATTATGGAGTAAGTGAAGTTGAAAGTTATCTCCTTTTGTTCAACAGCCTGATGGCTGAGGTGTAGTAACTGTTCTTGAACCTGGTGGTGTAATTCCTGAGGCTCTTGTACCTTCTACCCAATGGCAGCAGCGAGAAGACAGCAAGATCTGCGTGGTGGGGATTCCTGATGATGGATGTTGCTCTCATATGACAGTGTTTCATGTTGTGCTCAATGGTTGGGAGGGTTTTACCCATTAATTCATATATAAAGGCAACATCTGAACAGTTAGCATACAAACTGTGTGAGCCTAAGGTGTGTTTTGCTTTTGTTTATTAACTTGAATACAACAGTTGGCTGATTTTAATAAAAGTTGCGAGAAATAAAGAGGGCCTATTTACAATTATAAAAGGAAATTAATCAATATAACCAGATGTCATCACTGTGTATCTGAACTTTTTAAGTTTTAATTTTGGCTTACATCATTTGCACCTTTTTCTTTTATTGCTAGTTAAAAATCAACAATTTTGCTCATGATCAGATCCATTAACCCATGCACATCAACTCCACCCAAACCTTATCAACTCTTATTCTAACAATGCACACAAAATGCTGCAGGAACTCTGAAGGCCAGGTAGCATCTAGGAAAAGAGTACAGTCAATGTTTCCAGCCAAAACCCTTCAGCAGGTCTGAAGTAAAAAGCTGAGGAGTAGATTTAAAAGGTGGGGGGGGAAGGAAGAGAGAAAGACAAGATGATAGATAAAACCTGGAGGGGCAAAGATGAAGTAAAGAGCTGGGAAGTTGATTGATGTAAGAGACAGAAGAACATGGAAGAAAGAAAAGGGGGAGGAGCACCAGAGGGAGGCAATGGGCAGGCCAGGAGTTAAAGTGAGAGAGGGAAAAGTCAAGTCAACTTTTATTGTCATTTCGACCATAACTGCTGGCACAGTGCATAGTAAAAATGAGACAACGTTTTTCAGGACCATGGTTTACATGACACAGTACAAAAACTAGACTGAACTACGTGATAAAAAAAAACAGAGAAAGCTACACTAGACTACAGACCTACACTGGACTGCATAAAGTGCACAAAAACAGTATCGGCATTACAATAAATAATAAACAGGACAGTAGGGCAAGGTGTCAGTCCAGGCTTCGGGTATTGAGGAGTCTAATAGCTTGGGGGAAGAAACTGTTATATAGTCTGGTCGTAAGAGCCCGAATGCTTCGGAGCCTTTTCCCAGACGGCAGGAGGGAGAAGAGATTATATGACGGGTGCATGGGGTCCTTCATAATGCTGTTTCCTTTGCGGATGCAGCGTGTAGTGTAAATGTCCGTGATGGCGGGAAGAGAGACCCCAATGATCTTCTCAGCTGACCTCACTATCCGCTGACCTCACTATATCTTGCGATCCGAGATGGTACAATTTCCGAACCAGGCAGTGATACAGTTGCTCAGGACGCTCTCAATACAACCCCTGTAGAATGTGATGAGGATGTGGGGTGGGAGATGGACTTTCCTCAGCCTTCGCAAAAAGTAGAGACGCTGCTGGGCTTTCTTTGCTATGGAGCTGGTGTTGAGGGACCAGGTGAGATTCTCCGTCTGGTGAACACCAAGAAATTTGGTGCTCGTTACGATCTCTACCAAGGAGCCGTCGATGTTCAGCGGGGAGTGGTCGCTCCGTGCCCTCCTGAAGTCAACAACCATCTCTTTTGATTTGTTCACATTAAGAGACAGGTTGTTGGCTCTGCACCAGTCCGTTAGCCACTGCACCTCCTCTCTGTAAGCTGACTCGTCGTTCTTGCTGATGAGACCCACCACGGTGGTGTCAACGGCAAAGTTGATGATATGGTTCGAGCTGTGTGTTGCAGCACAGTCGTGGGTCAGCAGAGTGAACAGCAGTGGACTGAGCACGCAACCCTGGCTCAGTGTGATGTTGTTGAAGATGCTGCTCCCGATCCGGACTGACTGAGATCTCCCAGTCAGGAAGTCTAGGTGATGGGAAATGGTGAAGGAAGGAGAGTGGAGGGCATTACCAGAAGTTTGAGTAATCGATGTTCATGCCATCAGGTTGGAGGCTACCCTAATGGAATATCAGGTGTTGTTCCTCCAACCCAAGTGTGGCCTCATCACAACAGTGGAGAAGGTCAAGGATGGACATATCGGAAAGAGAATGGAAAGTGGACTGGAACGTAGATGCTTGATGAAGCGGTCTCCCAATCTATGATATGGGTCACACAGATATACAGGAGGCCGCAACGGGTGCAAAAAACACAGTATACGACCCCAACAGATTCACAGGTGAAGTGTCACCTCACCTGGAAGCACTGACCTCCTATATATTGGTGAGACCTGACATAGATTGGGAGACCGCTTCGCCAAGCACTTACGTTCAGTCCACCAGAAAACGTGGGATCTCCCAGGGCCGTCCATTTTAATTCCACTTCCCATTCTTATTCTAATATGTCCATCCTTGGCCTCCTCCACTGTCATGATGAGGCCACACTTAAGTTGGTGGAACAATATCTTACATTTAGGTAACCTCCAGTCTGAAACATCAATTTCTCAAACTTCCAGTAGAGCCCGTCACCACACCCCCTTCAACATGTCTCACCCCTTCTCACTCTCACACCTTATTTCCTTGCCCACCAATTGTCCCCCTCTGGTAAACACAAAGTACATTGCAGATGCTGTGGTTAAAACAAGATGTACAAAAAAGCTGGATGAACTCAGCAGGTCAGGCAGCATCCATTGAAAGAAGCAGTCAACGTTTCCTTTGGTGCTCCTCCCCCTTTTTTTCTTTCCATGGCTTTCTGCCTCTTTCACCAATCAACTTCCCAATTCTTCACTTCATCCCTCCCCCTCTAGGTTTCACCTATAACCCTGTGTTTCTCTCTCCCTTTCCCCCACCTTTTAATTCTACTCCTCAGCTTTTTTCTCCAGACCTGCTGAAAGGTTTTGGCCTGAAATGTCGACTGCACTTTTTTCCATAGATGCTGCCTGGCTTGCTGAGTTCCTCCAGCATTTTGTGTGTGTTACTCAGATTTCCAGCATCTGCAGATTTTCTCTGGTTTTTACTCTTATTCTGATCCAGTTTAATCATACTTTGTTCATTTCTACAAGTATCTGTGGCACAAAAATCACTATGATCAATCTTTCTTAGAAAAGTCATACTTCTATTCTGACTGATGAACAAGGAAGTGTGTTACATGCAATTCTAGACCTTAAAATTTCAAAATCAAGCAAGCATCAGGAAAATGCACATGTGAAAATTAACAACGAAAGAAGTACCGATAGTTTGAAAAAAAGTGTCTTCAATTTAAAGTGCTAATGAGGGAAGAGAAAGGAAAGCTGTAAACATGAGTAGAAATGAAATGTACAAACAAGCTCTTAGACAGCTAAAGTAAGAACATCTTTTAGCATAACTCTGAGGAAGAAAGTTATTTGCTTAGCCAAGACTAATAAATATTATGTCATCAGACATTCTATTAAAAACAAAAGTTTCTATACTTGAATCATTATAGGAGTTTAAGTTTCTGAATCACATAGTCACTTTAACAATGTAAGATAAACCCACTTGAAGACACAGTCATTTTGACCGGTGATAACCAGAGGTACCTCCTGCGTACTTTCAGCAGTTTGTTTTACACCAGGCAGCTACTGATAATAGCCAGGAAACAACTCCCATTCATCAGAGCTTATTTCTAAATTGCACACGAACTACAAAACAGGTTAAAGATGATAGGGGAATCTGCACAGCTATCTACAAAACCACTGAAAATATGTACTCTAATTAATGGTCTGGTTCTGCCCTTCCTTGTCAGAAGCAGGTAGGCTTATCTCACCTGTCTGTCCTTGGCCCTCTTCTCCGCCATGAGGACAAATGCAAACTACAGAAACAACATCTCACATTCTGCCTGGGTCGACCACAACCAAACAGATTGAACACTGAACTTTACAGTTTCAAGTAACCCATACTCCTGTTTCACCCAGTTCCTCTTGCATTCCCTCTTATTTTTAAAGCCACCCTCAAGAACCCTGCAACATAGTTTCTTTCCACTTACCTTCCTAGTTCTGTCTGCCTAACACCCATACCCTGGTCCTCTATCAGCATACAGGAGTGAGATTGAAAATCTGGCTGAATAGTGCCACAACAACCACATCTTACTCAATGTCAGCAAGAACTGATTATTGACTGCAGAAGAAGGAAATTAGAGGTCCAAGAGTCAGTCCTCATCAGGGGATCAGAGGTGGATAGAGTTAGTAACTGTCCAGTAGAACTAATTCCACCTACTGTATTTCCTGTTTAGAATTAAACCTCTGACATATTTCACAGTAGAAAAATAGCACACTGGAAAAGTAGCAGCAACAAAGAAACACATAGGTGCTTGATGAAATGTTTCAGCATTTGCTGGGGCATAGATACAAATCTAATTGTGTTATGATATTAAAGGAAGACACAAAGCAGGAGCACTTTAGGGGTAAAGTAGTTTCTTCTCCAAGCACAGTAAATTTAGTAAGATGTAAGCCGCATCAGTTACAAAAACTAGTGGAGTATCACCCAGTAAAGTGATTACACAAATTTTATTATTATAGAAAACTGCATTATTCTCCTTAGATTTATTATTCAAATTAATGAGGGGAAAAGTAAAAGTAAGATAATGGCTAAATATTGGAAAATTATCTTTTTTTAAAAAAAAAGCTTTATAGTCTTAATATGATCCAATGTCAATACAAAGATGAAGGCACCAGAATCAATGGAACTGTCAAAAATATTTAGAATCTGACTTCCGATAAGATGGCGATTGCTTAGCTGCTCCGAACTTTTGTTCCGTTATTTTCGCTATCTTTGCACTAAATGTCTCCATTTTTTAAACCTTAATTAGGAACTTTATTTGGTTTCTTTTACTTGCCTGTGAACACATCTACCTTACAATGTCTAGCAAGAGTTCTAAAACCGGGAGAAAGGAAGTTGCTGTTCTGTCTTCTGAGACCCTCGCTGCACTGGAACAACACCGCGACGATATTTTAAAGGAATTTAGAACCGTTTTCAAACAGCTGGATGCCAAACTGGATCGGATCAACGATAGAGTGGACGAACATGCTGAACACTTAACTCGCATCGATTCGACTTCTGTAAATTTACAAAGTCGTGTTCGATACTGTTCCAGCCTAGAAGAAAAAAATAATAAACTCCTTTCTAAAATGGTCGATCTCGAAAATCGGAGCAGACCTTGTAACCTTCGAATTCTTAGGTTGTTGCCAGAGGCCACCGAACAGGGATCAACCATGAAGTTTTTCGCCGAGTTTCTCTGTGAGATATTCGGGAAAGATTTGCTTCCAAATCTGCCCGAGCTTGAGAGGGCACACAGGGTCTATGTTCCCCCCGGAATTCTGGGCTCCCGCCTGCGACCGGTAATTTTATGCTTCCATCAATACCAGGTAAAACACCATCTGATTATGGAGGCACGTCGCAGAGGTACTTTTACTTTCCAAAATACAATCATTCGCTTTGTGGAAGATTTTGCACCCCAGACCTTAAAGATGCGCGCTGAGTTTAAGGGCGTAATGAAAGTGCTTTTTGATCGTGGTTTTAAACCCTCTCTTCGCACTCCTGCCAATTTACGAATCACGCTTAATACTGGAAAATATAAGTGGTTTAAGTCAGAGAAGGTGGCTGAGGCATTTGTTGCAAGTCTTCCTGCTATCCAGCCATCTTCAGAACCCGATCGAACCTCCTAAAATGGTGGATAAGTACTTCTCGTAGTAAAATTACTTTTCCTGGACTCAGATTTTACTTGAATCACTCAGACACTATTTATTGAAACTCTAAGGGCTGTTGACAATCTCTCCCTGGATTTGGAGTGTCTTTTTTAAATAGATATTCTGTGCTTAATGTTTCCCTATGGATGTTTAAATAGTACTTGTGTAATCTATTTTATTTTTGTACAACTTTATCTGTAGAGTTCTACAATTGACTAACTTGTTTTGGAGGTCTGAAGTCTTTTTTGGTTCACAGTTTAACTGCTGATTTTTTATTTTTTTATTTATTATTTTTTTTTCACCTTTTCTTTTAATCTTTGATTTTTTTTCCTTTCTGTAAATGGTTGATAAGTACTCTTCTTGAATCTATAATTTTCCCCTTACTCCCTTTTTTTTCCCCCTTTCTCTTACTTTATTCTTCCATAATTTTTCACGGGTAGGTTAGTTTTGGTTTTCTTCCGATTTTCTCTGTATAAGTTTTATATTTCTGCAGAAGATGTTCCCATTTGTAGTTATGTTTTCTAGTGCATAAACTAGTTAATATTTGCTAGAATATTTATACGGAACTGCTGTTAATGACACAGATCTGGAAGTTATATTTGGGATAATTTTTTTGGTAGAGCTAGCTGCTTTTTTTGGTAGCAGTCTAGTTTTGGGTTGTGTGGGTGCGGTGGGTTTTCCAGTTCCAACATCACTCACTGTATTTATTGTTTGTCTTTATTGCTCAGGACATGTTTATGTTTTGATTTCACGAATCTATGCTTACACTTCTGCTCCCAGACTGCTATCTTATTGCTTGACTTTTTATATGCCTGCTGCCTTTTATGCATTAGTAATTGATAATGGCTAGTGCACTTAAATTTGTGAGCTGGAATGTAAAGGGATTGAATCACCCTGTTAAAAGGAGGAAGGTATTGTCACATGTTAAACAACTCAAAGCTGACATTGCTTTCCTTCAAAAAACTCATATTCGTTGTTTTGATAACTCCCAGCTTCTATCAAAGTGAGCAGGTCAGCATTTTCATTCATCCTTTGCCGCTAAAGCTAGGGGAATCTCCATTCTTATTAACTCAAATATTCCTTTTGAACTTCATAATAAAATATCTGATACAAATGGCCGTTTTATTATCGTTTCTGGTAAACTATACAACACTAAAGTTGTACTAGCAAACCTGTATGCCCCCAACTTTGATGATGTTAACTTTTTAGAACGTTTTTTTTCTTCACTACCAGACTTAAACTCATACTCTCTTATACTGGGTGGTGACTTCAACTGTTGGTTAGATCCTAATCTGGATCGATCGTCCTCTGTTACCAGATCACCTACTAAATCTGCCTTAGCTCTCCAATCGTTTCTCTCTAATTTTGGTATCTCTGATATATGGCGTTTCCTTCATCCTACTGAGAGAGATTATTCTTTTTTTTTACTTGTTCACCATACCTTCATTAGAACTGACTATTTCTTACTCGATAACCAACCTATCCCATTGGCCTACTCTTGTGACTATCAGAGTATACTGATTTCTGACCATGCCCCAATTACTCTCTCGCTGAACTTTCCTGGTCTCCCTCAGAGGAATAAACACTAGCGGTCTGATTCAACTTTATTATCGGATAATGATTTTTTAAAATTTATTAAGGATCAGATAACCTTTTATTTTAACACTAATACATCACCTGAAGTGTCATCCCAGATTGTCTGGGATGCCATGAAAGCATATCTGAGGGGTCAAATAATCTCTTACACAGCAAATCTCAAAAGAAGATCCTGTGCAGATCGATTAGACCTCATTAACCAGATTAAAGAACTGGATCAACTATGTGCTCAAACTAAGAACCCTGAAATATACAAGAAGCGTGTTGAACTCCAAACTAAATTTAATCTTCTGTCTACTCAACCTGTCGAACGCCAACTTCTCGAAAGTAAGAGTCGCTTTTACATTCATGGTAATCAGCTGAGGTGTTCCAAAGCCAAACATCATATTACAAAGATCCGGAAGGAGAATGGAGACTTTACATCGGATCATTTAGAAATTAATGATGCATTTAAAAATTTTTATTCTCGGCTTTATTCCTCTGAATCTTCGAATGACAATATCTCTGCTGATCAATTTTTAAAGAATCTGAATATTCCTTCACTTTCATCTGATTCTAAAGCCAAACTTAATGCGCCTATATCATCAGAAGAAATATCTTTTGCAATTTCTGCACTGTCTTCAAGGAAATCTCCTGGACCTGATGGGTTCCCTGTAGAATTTTATAAACCATTCTCTTCACTTCTTTCTCCTCAGTTACTTTCAGTATTATCTGATTTGTTTAATTACGGCAAATTGCCACCCTCTTTCAATGAGGCATCTATTATTCTTCTATTAAAAAAGGGCAAAGACCCAACAGAATGTTCCTCGTATAGGCCGATTTCTTTGCTCAATGTTGATGTAAAGATCTTAGCTAAAGTTCTGGCTCACAGATTAGAAACCGTTATTCCCTCCATTATCTCTGATGACCAATCAGGTTTTATTAAAAACCGTCTCCCTTTTTTTAACATTCGGCGTTTATTTAATATCTTATACTCACCTCCAACTGGGATTCCTGAATGTGTTATTTCCCTCGATGCGGAGAAAGCATTTGATCGTATAGAGTGGAACTACCTTTTTGCAGTCTTAGAAAAATTTGACCTCGGTCAAAGTTTCATCTCTTGGATCAAATTGCTGTACCTGTGTCCTACTGCTTCTGTTTTAACTAATTTTCTGAAATCCCAGGTACTTAATCTCAAACGTGGCACCTGTCAGGGATGCCCCTTAAGTCCCTTTCTCTTTGATTTGGCTATAGAACCTTTGGCGATAGCATTTTGAAATTGTCCTGAATTGACTGGAATTTGGAGAGGGGGTGTTGAGCATAAAGTTTCTCTTTATGGTGATGACTTATTACTCTTTCTCTCAAATCCGTCTACATCCTTACCTCCAATGTTTTCACTTCTTGACCAGTTTAGCCAGATCTCTGGCTATAAACTTAATTTACATAAGAGTGAACTTTTCCCAATTAATAAAGAAGCACAAGAATTAACATTTCGTGATCTCCCTTTTAAAGTAGTCCATAATCAATTTACTTATCTTGGAATTACAGTCACAAGGAAGTTTAAAGATCTCTTTCGTGAAAACTTTGCCAATCTTTCATATACTATAAAACAGAGTCTCGTACAATGGTCACCTCTATCTATGTCTTTGGTAGGTCGTATTAATGTTGTTAAAATATATGTTCTCTCCAAATTTTTATACTTATTTCAATCTATCCCAATTTGTATTCCTAAATCTTTTTTTGATTCCTTAGACTCTATTATTTTGTCATATCTGTGGAAGAATAAGCACTCTAGAATTAATAAAATCCATCTCCAAAAATCTAAAAAGGAGGGTGGCATGGCTTTACCTAATTTTTGTTTATATTATTGGGCAGCTAATATACGTTGTGCTACCTTTTGGTCTTTCTTCCATGGCCAACCCAAGTGCCCTAATTGGGTGGCAATGGAGTTGAGCTCCACTAAAGAATTATCTATCTCTGCACTTCTTGGCTCTGCACTCCCTAGCAGTCTGTCCAGATTAATAGCTAATCCTCTTGTTAGACACACTTTGCGTATATGGGCTCAGTTTAGGAAATGCTATGGTTTCCATGGTTTTTCCGTTTCCAGCCCTGTCGTTCATAATCACCTTTTTTTACCTACCACGTACGATTCAGCATTCCAGGTTTGGTACAGGAAGGGCATTAGACGTTTTGAAGATCTCTTCATTGAAAATCGCTTCGCTTCTTTTCAGCAGCTCTCTGTTAAGTTCAATCTGCCCAATGCTCATTTTTTTAGGTATCTCCAAATTAGACACTTTATTGCTCCTTTAATTCCTAACTTTCCTGAAATGCCTGCGAAAAATGCTATGGACTTATTTCTTTCCATTAATCCACTAGGTAAAGGTTTAATATCAAGATAAATTAGCAGCCTTACGATGGGCCCCTGTGGATAAAATTAAAATGGCATGGGAGCATGATTTAAATACCTCCTTATCTGATGAGAGCTGGGACTCGATTCTCAAATCGGTTAACTCAACCTCTCTTTGTGCTCGCCATTGCCTTTTACAGTTTAAGATTGTTCATAGAGCCCATATGTCTAAATCTAAACTATCTCGATTCTACCCTGACATAAGTCCACTCTGTGATAAATGCAAGAGGGGCGAGGCCTCTCTCATTCATATGTACTGGTTCTGTCCTAGCTTGGAGAAATTTTGGAAAGATGTCTTCACTACGTTATCGTATATTCTGAATCAGCACCTAGAACCAAACCCCTTAATTGCTTTGTTCGGTTTCCGGAGCGAGACAGATTTACGTCTGAGTCTGACCAAATGCCGAATATTATCCTTTGCCTCTCTCCTGGCTAGACGCTTGATCCTCCTTAGATGGAGAGATGTTGCCCCGCCCACTCATGCTCAATGGCTTAACGACATTATGGCCTGCTTGGACCTCGAAAAAATTCATTATTCAGTTCTTAATTCGGACCTAAAGTTCCATAAGGTCGGGGGACCTTTTATCGAGTACTTTCACAACCTTCCTCTTAATTAGGTTTTTTTTTTCTTTTCGGTCCCTTGCTTTCAGCTCCTTTTTTTCCTGGTAGTAGGCATTACTATCCTCTGTTGCTAAGTGTATTCACAGTCTGGGGGTTTGAATGTCCTGATTTATATTCTCTATATTGTGTTGTGGTTGGTCTGGAGTTTTTTTTTTGTGTTGTGGGGCTTGGGGAGGACACTAGGTTTACTTGTCTTCAATTTAGGTGCTTTTTTTTAAAATTCTCTCTCTCTGTATCATATTGTCATTGTATGCTTAATTTTGCACTGTATTAATGTTCCTCATTGTGATGTGGGGTTTTTTAATCTGTAAAATGTATAAAAAAAACTAATAAAAAAAATATTTAGAATGATACTTGAAAAGCTAAGAATTACTGAAAAAGCAAATGGATAGATCCAGCGCAAAAAAACCATAGAATGAATAATCTACTCCTACACTGAGACTCTGTGATTAACAAATATATAATGCTCCCTGAAGTACACATTAAATGAACTGATATAATCAGATTCCACTACTTTGATGCTGAGAATACAGTCTGAGAGCCACTTCTGAGCGACCTCAATAATGTTACTGAAATGCAGAAAACAAATACAATCTGATAAACGCTAATATACAGTGAATCAAAACTAATTTTAAAATCTGACGATTGTACCTACCATCAAATGTTTATTTCTCTCATGCAACATTCCCAATTGCATGAACCATGTTACAGCAACATTGAGTTACTCAGCTGCAGATCTATTAATTTAGGGCTCAAAGGTTTCATTCAGAAACAAAAAAGAATCAGATGAAATGTTGGAATGAAATAAATGAATGTATTAAAAATAACTTGCCACTTTGCTTGCAGTGGCAGGAAACTACCTGTGCCAGCCAAGCCACTACTGCCAAAACCAAAAGCTGTAGTTGTAGCTGCACCAAAACTTCCGATATTTAAGCCAACTGCAGTGTTAGCGTTTAGTCCGAAACCCCCAAAATTAAAGCCACTGGCTGTAGTATTTGTAGCTCCAAGCCCACCAAAACCTGTAGAAAAGGAAGCACTGTAAAACCAATGCAAGAAATAGTTAGTTGAAATTACAACATTTTATAAAAGGTTCCAAACCAAGCATTGAGATCTTTCAATGTGAACTTTCCTCAGAGCTGACAGAAATACATAGGATATTAAATGGAATATTCATTTGGGATTCATTAGAAAAAATACAGAACAGTGGCACATTAACATCTGTAGAATATTTTATCTACATCTTATCTACAATCCAAGCTAAAAACATTTAATGTCACTACCATGTATATTTTCACATTAAATAGTATAATGAAGTTCAGTAAAACTCAATCCAGCAATCACCTGAAACCAAAGGAGTTGAACAGCTTGACCAAGGGCGAGTTTACTGCTTCCCACTAGCTATTGTATGCAAATCAGAAATCTTGTGACAATGAAAAGAAGATCAATGATTACATCAATTATCATAGAATTCTACCATTGGTACATTTGATATACTGCAACTTCTAATCGATCTTCTCAATCATTATGTCTAAGGAAATCACACATTTTTCATTTAATCCTTTCTGTTTAAGGCTCTCTAAAGACTGAAAAGTTGCAATTTTAAAATAACACTTTTTGACAAATGCTAAATTATCTGTGTTATCATTTCCCTCCAGCATTGTCTGACAATAGAGGTGATTTAAGTGGCAACCTAGGTGTATTTGTCACACAAGAGAGGATATGTAAAATAATCCTACAATACTGACTGCTCTAACCTTCTATGTTCCTCTTCAAACTTTGATATTTCTAAACAGCTTGCATGGATATGGTAGCTTCAACATAGCAAAAACTTCAAGTAATACCAGAGAGTGGCTGTAGGGAAGGGGGGTGGGGGGGGGGGGGGGGAAAGAGGGTTTCAAAATGTAAACATAAATAATGAAATATCAGGAGGTAGAAGAGTTATCAGTTTGAGATTAAGGAAATTGGACCTGATTGGCTGAAAAAGACTGATAAAATGGATTTCTGGATAGGATAGTTGTCACTTGACATTCAGGATGAATAACTTCTTCATAGTTTTGTGGGATTTGAGGTAACTGACGAGGTCAACATGAGAACCACAAACTCTTCTTCAGATGTAGCAGGAGTCACCTGACAGGGGCCGGTGGTTGGTGCCTTTCTTCTACCACTTATACAGGATTTCTGTGTGCACCCAATAGATTCTCAATTCTCAAAACTATTCTCAATGTTTCTTTGCCATTCTGAATGGTGATGGGCTTGAGATTCCCAAGAGTTGGTGGAGATGTTGCCACTTTTGAAGGCAGCTTTATGTACATCCTTGAATTGTCTTTTCTGCCTATTGGCATTTTTTCCCCTGTAAGTCAGAATGGAGTGTCTGCTTCAAGACTAGTGTTGAGCACATAAAAAACACACCAAGCCTTTTGGAGCCGTCTGAGTGTAATTAGGGCCTCAGTACAGGGGATGCTGAACTGGGAGGGGATATGCATATTGTTTATGGTCCCTGCAATTCGAAGGGCCCCTGAAACAAAATATTAACTGCATTCCCTTCCCACAGATGCTGCTCGACCAGCTGAGTTCTTCCTGCAGTTTCTGTCTGACTTTCAGATTCCAGCATCAGCAGTTTTGTTTTCTGACATAGTTTTGCTTACCTTTCCAGTAAATGTGGAAGATTCTGCTGAGAAAGCACAGGTGTTACCTTTCAAGAGCTTGAGGTGACAACAAATCAGGAGCACCAAACATTTAAGATAACTTGTAAATCTCAGCAAGGATGTATTCCAGTGAGGAAGAAAGGCTCATTATGAGAAGGCTGCACCAAAGGCAGCTGACTAACAAAGTGATGGGATCAAATTGAAAGAAAAAGTGTAAGATATGGAGATTAATCGTAGACTAAAAGATTGGGATTTTCTTTACAGAAATCTGTAAGGGTAACCAAAATAAAATGGAAGCTGAAGACAGAGATTGAAGTACACTAACAAACAAAACAAAATCAGACAAGAGCTTCTAAGATCAAATGTAAAGAGAAGAACACCTGGAGTAAATTCTGATTCCTTAGGCAATGAGACAAGGAATTGATTGGGCAAATCACAGAAATGGCTGAGATTCCAATCAACCATGTTGGATCAGGCTTCATAAGAAGAGATAGGAGACACTTCCCAATAGGTTTAAAGAAAAATAAACTTCTCAATCCTTTGGCTATAGGAAAGCAGGGACTGAAATCATAGAAACACACCCATAATAATGGAGCTAAAGGCCAACATGTGCTCTGGACCAGTTGACCTGCATCCTAAGTGGCTACAGAGGTACTCAATGTGTTGGTTGTAATCTACCAAAGTCCCTTGCCTTCTAGAGAGATAACAGAGGATCTAAAAAGCGTCCAACTAATACCACAAAGGGAGAGAAACTATCATAGGAAACCACAGACTATCACTAGGAAATATCTAGAACCCATTATCAAGTAATAATAGCTGGACATCCAGAAAATTGCCAGACAATTGACAACCAAGCTAAACTCATCAACTTCATCCACTTTGCCTCCAACTTCCACCTGCCCTCAAATTTACCTGGTCCATTGCTGACACCTCCCTCCCATTTCTTGATCTCTGTCTCTATCTCTGGAGACAGCTTATCTACTGATGTCTATTACAAACCCACAGACTCTCACAACTACCTGAACTATACCTCTTCTCACCCAGTAAAAACACCAATCCCTTCGCTCAATTCCTCCATCTCTGCTGTATCTGCTGGAAGAATTAGGCTTTTCATTCCAGAATGAAGGAGATGTCCTCCTTCTTCAAAGAAAGGGGCTTCGCTTCCTCCAAAATCAAGGCTGCCCTCAGCCGTACCTCTTCCATTTCACGCACATCTTCTCTCTCCCCATGTTCCTGTCACCTAACCAGGGATAGGGTTCTTCTTGTCCTCACCTACCACCCCACCAGCCTCCGCATCCAACACATAATTCTCCACAACTTCCACCATCTCCAACAGAATCCCGCCACCAAGTACATCGACCCCATCCCCCACTTTCAGCTTTCCGCAGCGATCACGACCTCCACGATTCCCTTGTCCATTTGTCCCTCTCTACTGATCCTTCTCCTGGCATTTATCCTTGCAAGCAGAACAAGTGCCACACCTGCTCCTACACCTCCTCCCTCACAACAATTCAGGGCCCCAAACAGTCCTTCCAGGTGAGACAACACTTCACCAGTGAGTCTGTTGGGGTCATATACTGTGTTTGGTGCTTCCGGTGTAGCCTCCCATATATTGATGAGACCCAACATAGATTGAAAGATCACTTCACCGAGCACCTACACTCTGTCCACCAGCAAAAGCAAAATCTCCTAGTGGCTATCCATTTCAATTCCATTTCCCATTCCGATATGTCCATCCATGGCCTCTTCCTCTATCATGAAGAGGCCACACTTAGGTTGGAGGAACAACACTTATGAATATATTCTGTCTGGGTAGCCTCCAACCTGATGGCATGAACATCAATTTCCTGAACTTCCAGTAATGCCTCCCCCCTCACCGTTCCCCATCCCCTTTTCCCTCTCTCACCTTATTTTGTTGCTTGCCCATCACCTCCCTCTGGCATTTCTCTCCCATTTTCTTTCTTGCATGACCTCTGTCCTTTTCTATCAGACTCCCCCTTCTCCAGCCCTATATCTCCCTCACCAATCAACTTGCCAGCTCGTTACTTCATCCCTCCCCCTTCAGGTGTCACCCATCACCTTGCGTTTCTCTCTGCCCTCCCTCCACCATTTAAGTCTACTCCTCAGCTTTTTTTTTACTCCAGTCCTGCTGAAGGGTCTTAGCCTGAAACGTCCACTGTACACTTCTCCATATATGCTGCCTGGTCTGCTGAGTTCCTCCAGCATTTTGTGTATGTTGCTTGAGCAGAGTCAGTGCAGTTTTATGAAAATATTCAACAAAATGCTCAAACAGGGTGGATTAGAGGGAACCAGCAGCAGTTGTATTTCTAAAAATCATTCAAAAAGGTCCTAAAGAAAAGACTGTTGCATAAGAATGCATGGCATTAACTGGCATGGATTGATTTTAAAGTAAACTTATTACCAAAGTACATATATGCAACTATTGTATATTGTGAAAAGAACGTAAGAGCTTAGAAAGGGATGTAGATAAAGTGACTGAAAAAAAATGACAGGAGTATAATGTATGAAAATGGGTGTTTATCTATTTGATAAGGAAGAAAGCAAAAACAATTATTTAATCATACTAAGATAGTAAAAGGTACCTACGGGAAACCTGGCACTTGAAATACAAGAGTTAATATACAGATGCAGCAGGCAATTAGGAAGGCTAATGACACACTGGTCTTTATTACAATAGATATGAAGTAGAGAAATAAGAATATTTTGATGCAGCTTACATGATACTGGTGAGAATGCATCAGGAGATAGCATACAGTTCTGCATACTTAATGAAGAATGTATTTGCACCAGAGATAGTGTCAAGAAAACTGATTCCTCAAATGAAAGAGTTCACACATGAATCAATTTTGTGCAGGTTCATCCTATACTCACTGGATTAAAAAAAAGGTAGTGATTTTACTGAAACTCATACGATTCCAAGGACAATTGATGGGCAGATGTACAGAGGAAGATTCTTTAGTGGAGTTATTTAGAACTTGAAGACATAATTTCAAAACAAATAATCGTTCATTTCACACAAAGATGAGGAAATTCTTCTCAGAGGATCAAAAACTTTTGGAATTCTCTACCAGAAAATGCTCTGGAGGTATATATCATTGAATATATTTGCGTAGAGATTGTCAGATATTTGAACTGCAAGGGAGTCAAGGAGCACGGGAGAGTGAAATCGAGATCAAGACTGAATGCGCCATGATTATAGTAAATGGTGGAACAACCCAAAGGGCTGACAGGCCTACTCCTGCTTATTATCTATTACTCAACATTGATGAATAAATGTTAAGCCACTCTGACAATTATTTCCAAGAAACACTTCAAAACAAGTTCACTGCTCTATAGCCAGAGAAATGCAGTATATACACTTAGAATCTGCTGGAATTTTAAAGTGTAATAGTTGATTACTGAAACATCTTAGAACCACAGATGTGCCAGTACCAAAATGTACCAGTACCTGTTGACGCTCCAAATGGAAATCCTGTTGTCTGCGCACTTGTGGTGGTAGTAGTGGTTCCAAATGGAGCAAAACCTGTACAAAGCCAAAATATGCAAATGTTAATTTTAACGTAACTCAGAATTTAATGCATTAAATTTTAAATTGAGATTTCCCTTGAAGAATCTCGTTCAAATAACCAGCTCAGGTTTCTCTTAAAAGATCTTTTGTAATCTGATCCACAGCTTCAACATTGTGTGTCACCATTTCAATTTTAAAACAATTCCAGCTTTCCTATTCATCATTCAGAAGGAAAATGGAATACTTCTTTCCAATTTCCTATGCATTTTCAAATTTCACAGAAGAACACGATAAACACTGGAGAGATTTTGACGGAATCAGCGTACTTACTACCAAAGCACTAAACTTCCCTCTCTTCTTGGCAACCAACAACAGACAGTGAATTATGGACCCCACAGTAAACAATAATGGCCAAGGGTAAAATGTGTGGGTCTGGTTTGCCACATCTTCTATTTGATTTGGGAAAACTATGCAAATAGTTTGAAATCATATTTCTCAGCCTGTAACATAGTTTTATAGCTCCAACGTTAATAGAGAAATTCTCTGGTTAAATTAAATTCACAAGGCAGAAGGTCCCAATGGAGTACATGGTAAGGCTCTGAAAACCTGTGCCAACCAACTAGCGGGTGTATTCAAGGACATTTTCAACCTCTCACTGCAATGGGCAGAAGTTCCCACTTGCTTCAAAAAGGCAACATACCAGTGCCTAAGAAGAATAATGTGGGCTGCCTAAATGACTATCGACAGTGATTAAATGCTTTGAGAGGTTGGTTATGATTAGACTGAACTCCTGCCTCAGCAAGGACTTGGATCCACTGCAATTTGCCTATCAATGGGTCAATGGCAGACACAATCTCAATGGCTCTCCACACAGCTTTAGACCACCTGGACAACACAAACAGGTTGCTGTTCATCGACTTTCATATCATCATTCCCACAATCCTGACTGAGAAGTTGCAGAACCTGGGCCTCTCAATCTGCAATTGGATCCTCGATTTCCTAATGCTGGAAGACCACAGTCTGTGCAGACTGGTGATAACATATCCTCCTCGTTGACGATCAACACTGGCGCACCTCAGGGGTGTGTACTTAGCCCATTCCTCTACTTTCTATATACACATGACTGTGTGGCGAGACATAGCTCAAATACCATCTACAAATTTGCTGACAATACAACCATTGTTGGTAGAGTTTCAGATGGCGATGAGAGGGCATGCGGGAGTGAGATATGCCCACTAGTGGAATGGTGCCGTAGCAACAACCTGGCACTCAACATCAGTATGACAAAAGAGTTGATTATGGACTTCTGGAAGAGTAAGACGAAGGAACACATACCAATCCTCATAGAGGAATCAGAAGTGGAGAGAGTGATCAGCTTCAAGTTCCTCAGTGTCAAGATCTCTGAAGATCTAACCTGATCCCAACACATTAATGTAGTCTTAAAGAAGGCAAGACAGCAGCTATACTTTATTAAGAGTTTGAAGAGGTTTGGCATTAGATTATGAGGACACTCAGTCCTCGTTTATTGTCATTTAGAAATGCATGCATGCATTAAGAAATTATACAATGTTCTTCTGGATTGATATCACAAAATTAAAAAAAAGGACAAACCAAGACTCACACTGACAAAACCACATAATTATAGCATATAGTTACAGCAGTGCAAAACAATACCGTAATTTGATAAACGCAGACCATGAACGCGGTTTAAAAAGTCTCAAGTCCCGATCGTCTCCAATCGTCCCGATATCAGGCAGCAAACAGAACTCCCCCTGCGATAAACTTCCAGGCGCTGATAATGCCTCAGAAGCACCCGATGACAGCAGACTCCGAGTCCGTCCGAAAACTTCGAGCCTCCGACCAGCCCCTCCGATACAGCCTGCCGAGCGCCTTTGACCTCGTCCCAGCCACTGAAACAAGCAAAGCCAAGGTCTCGGAGGCCTTCTCCTCCGGAGATTCTGGACCACACAGTAGCAGCTGCAGCGAAACGGGAATTTCAGAAGTTTCTCCAGATGTTCCTCCACGCTCTCACATCTGTCTCCATCAAATCAGGATTGTGCACGGATCCCTACTTAACACGTAACGGATATCCATTCTCCAGAGAGGCCGCGCGCGCATACCAACAAATGCACTCAAAAACTTCTATAGTTGTACCACGGAGAGCATTCTGACAAGCTGCACCACTGTTTTGTATGGAGGGGCTACTGCACAGGACCAAAAGAAGCTGCAGAAGGTTTTAAATCTAGTCAGCTCCATCTTGGGCACTAGCCTATAAAGTGCCCAGGACATCTTTAGGGAGTAGTGTCTCAGAAAGGTAGCGTCCATTATTAAGGATCCCCAGCACCCAGGGCATGCCCTTTTCTCACTGTTACCATCAGGTAGGAGATACAGAAGCCTGAAGGCACACACTCAGCTATTCAGGAACAGCCTCTTCCCTCTGCCTTCCAATTCCTAAATGGACTTTGAAGCTTTGGACACTACCTTAGTTTTTTTTAAATATACAGTATTTTTTTGCACTTTTTAAAAAAAATCTATTCAATACACGTAATTGATTTACTTGTTTATTTATTGTTTTATTTTATTTATAATTTTTTTCTCTTTCTCTCTGCTAGATTATGTATTGCACTGAACTGCTGGTGAAATTAAACCTGATTCTGATTCTGAATTCAGTCCATTTTCCAGCCTTCTCTCTCATTGGAAAGGGCAGAGTGTGGATTGAATTCAATTTCAATAGCCTCAATGCCATTAATAAAAAGTGATTAAAATTTTACTCACTCATATTTTTCTGCTTATTTTAATTATTTTCTTTTTAAAACCAGAGGGTAAATTTTATAAGCCCTCCCCACACTGGATATTCTTTATTTTTAATCATTAATGATACGGACAATATGGTGAGTCCTTTCTCTTAAAAGTAAATATGCCACTGGATAATGATGGATATCTGTTACTAGATGAGATAATTCAGTCAGAAATAATTTGAAAGCTGCTTAATAAGCAATGTAGTATCACCAAATCACTTAGAAAAAAATGGACGTAAAAGATCACATGGCCCTATTTAAAGACTTGACTTGCATGCTCTGACTTTTCTTATGCCACTGCTTGACAACTTAGAGGAACTTTTGAAACCCTAATCATAAATTATATCAACAGTGTCACCCCCATCTACATTCTTTATTGTTCTCCAATGATGCTGGTCAAGCAAAACTTGCCTCTCTATAAACCATACTTCCCATTTATTATCACACTTTAAGCTTCTCAATTTCTTTCTAATTATCTCCTGCAATCAGGATTCCATTCACAGTTAACAGCTAACTCACCCACAAGTTCCTTCCAAGTCACCTTTTTAAATATTGTCACAATGACAATCATCTACGATGCTCTGGCACATCTCTTTTTAAATGACCTACTAAACAACATGCAATATTGCTTAGAATACGTACTTAGAATCCTGATGAAGGGTCTCGGCCCGAAACATTGGCTACTCTTTTCTCACGGATGCTGCCTGACCTGCTGAGTTCTTCCAGCGTTGTGTACGTATTCTTCGATCCACAGCATCTGCAGTTGTATTTTTGTTTTTTTTATGCAATATTGCTTAATAGGTCATTTAAAAAAAAGCACTGCATTGGCCCCCTGAAAGATGAAGGAAATGCAGGAGACCAAAGACAATTTGACGCCGTACCGTAGAGATAGAAATGAGGACCATGAACCACATCAGGGGCACAATGGACAAGATGGCTAAGGACAGACAGAGATGTAGGACCTTCATTGCTGCCCAAAACACCAGTGGTGTAACAGACAGGAACTTCTAACTAAATACCTATTTCACAAAGCCAACCATCTCCAATTCTGACATATCTCTTTTTATATGACCTAGTAAACAACATGTAATATTGTCTCTCTAAGTCCTTCAAAATGCATTCACCATAATTTGTCCACACAGGGGTTCTAAGTTGCCAGTTTGATTAATTTATTTAATATTTGCTGTTATTTTGTACTATGCCTCATTTATTTTATTAATGGTATATAGGCATCTCTGGCAAGACCAGAATTTATTGCCATTCCTAAGTGCTCTTAAGACAGTTTCTAGTGAAACTTTCCTCTACTGAAATCCAGTAAGGAAATTGATGACTATCTAAATCCCAATTATAGTGTCTCTTTTCTTCTATTTCTTAATGCTGTGGCTATTTGAAATGACCACTGAACTATTAGAAGTTTGATGTGGAAGTCAAATCCAGATAAACTCACTCAGAGACCATATAAGTATAAACCCTTTATTCAAAGCCTCTGGGGCACTTTGGTTAGTCACTCAAACAGGAACAGTCTGTGACTGTTCCTGCTTGGTTCGCCAACTAACTGGCAATTCCTCTTGCAGGATAGATACAGTTGTTCAGATACCCCATGCAGGACAGGTTGGAGCTGGTCTTAACTATGCACATAACAGGATAGAGAGAAATTACAGAATAGATATAGTAGCTCGCGTACACAGGACAGGCTGGAGCCGATCTTACCTACGTGCATGACTGCACAAAGAGACAAGGACCTTGAAATACTAACTGTCTAACTGCAAGAAGAAATATAGCTCAGCAATGAATAGCAAAATTAGTACATCTGTTGATCATCAGTGGTTTCTTGCAGAAAAACAGGCTGCTATGTTTAACCGACCGTGTTAACCCTTTACATACTTTATCATTGAAACCACATGCGAGGAAGGAAGAATTGATGTTGGAAACTACAGCTTAAATTTCAAGAAGAGATTAGATTATCGGATTTTAGATGACAGGAGTAATTTGACATTTTCAAGATATTCAAGGGAAATTTCCCTCTAAAAAGGGTTTAAGTAAAACAAACACCAAATGCCAGGACAGCTAGTCTAAGAATTTGCCAAACTCAAAGTTAAAATATGTGTTGTCAAGTTAAACATAAATTGCCTAAACTCACTGAAACTTAAAAGTTAGAAATCAATAGAAATGAAAATAAAAATGCAGAAACTAGAAATCAAAAATAGAAATCTGCTAATGCAAGAAATTCTGCAGATGCTGGAAATCTTGAATAACCCACACAAAATGCTGGAGGAACTCAGCAAGTCAGGCAGCATCTGTGAAGGGGTATAAACAGTCAACATTTTGGGTAAAGACCATACAAGGAAGAGCACAAATATCCCCTGAACATTTGCCACATTTCTTCCGTACTTTTCCCTGACAACATCTGTTTCTAATTTAAACTTCCAATTTCCTGCCTGGTAGCCTCATAATTCCCCTTACTCCAATTAAATTGTGTCATTACACAGAAATATTCACCACAATAACGGTTTTTCCTTGTATTTAACACTCCTAGAGTCTCTTCATATTCTATCCCACTTCAGCCTTTCAACACATCCTTCTATTTCAATTACTTTCATGTACTTACCTCATTTCCCTTTGAAAGGGTCCAAGCTATTTGCCTCAACCATATCTGCAATTCTGTAATTTATTTTTTTTATTGAGGTTCATCATCAAACAAACATTTCCATAAGATGTATTTCAGACACTGCACATATATATCACTCTTACAAAGTATTTATCTGAGGTATATACTTATAGAAAAGAGTGGAAAGAAAAAACAAGCAAAGGGAAAGAACTATGTACAAGTAGGGAGTGATCTTTTTTTAACAACAGATTTATTGATTTGTGAGAATAAAATCAGGCCTATGAGGCATTATGTAGATAAAACATTTTTCACAGTATGAATCAAATTGTTCCAGCTTATGATTAACAGATGCTGTTATCTTCTCCATTTTGTAAATGTCCATTGTAATTTCCATCCATGTATTTAAAGTTGGGCTCTCCTGTGATAACCATTTCATAGTAAGAGATTTTTTACCAGCCACCAACAGTATATTAATTAAATATTTATCTCTTTTCAACCATTCTTGAGGCATATATCCAAAATATAAGGTCTTACTCTCTAAGGGTATTTCATATTTAAAGATGTTTTGTAGGGCATTGTGCATCCCCCTCCAATAGTTTTTGATAACAGGGCAGTCCCAAAAAATATGATCAGCACACACAAAATGCTGGTGCAACGCAGCAGGCCAGACAGTATCTATAAGGAGAAGCACTGTCAACGCTTCAGGCTGAGACCCTTCATCAGGACTAACTGAAAGGAAAGATACTAAGAGATTTGAAAGTGGGGGGGGGGGGGGGGAATGTGAAATGATAGAAGACCAGAGGGGCTGGGATAAAGCTAAGAGCTGGAAAGATGATTGGCAAAAGGGATACAGACCTGGAGAAGGGAAAGGCTCATGGGACGGGAGGCCTCGGGAGAAAGGGGAGGGGAACACCAGCAAACAGGGAGGCTACCATCATAATGGGATTTCTGAGAGGGCGTAATAAAATATCTTATCAAGTTTTTCCATCCAAACTCCCTCCATTTCTGTGAACTGGTACACTTCCATTGATACCTCCATATTGCTGTCCATTCTTCCTCAGATATAATTATCCTTCCTTCCTTCTCCCATTTTGTTTTAATGTATGAAGTCGAAAGTGTTTTAAGATTTGACAACCCCTTATACATGCTTGAAATTATTCTACTACCATTATCTGAATTATATGCTTTTCTAAAGTGCTCTTTTGTTATGTACCCCTAGGGTTCATGTTTTCTGTGGACAATCACTTTAAAATGACAATAGAATGAGGCTGGCTTTTGGACACTGACTTCCCTGTGAACTGGTGCTGCTAACGAGAGAGAGAGAGAGGGAGAGAGGGAGAGAGGGAGAGAGGGAGAGAGGGAGAGAGGGAGAGAGGGAGAGAGGGAGAGAGGGAGAGAGGGAGAGAGGGAGAGAGGGAGAGAGGGAGAGAGGGAGAGAGGGAGAGAGGGAGAGAGGGAGAGAGGGAGAGAGGGAGAGAGGGAGAGAGGGAGAGAGGGAGAGAGGGAGAGAGGGAGAGAGGGAGAGAGGGAGAGAGGGAGAGAGGGAGAGAGGGAGAGAGGGAGAGAGGGAGAGAGGGAGAGAGGGAGAGAGGGAGAGAGGGAGAGAGGGAGAGAGGGAGAGAGGGAGAGAGGGAGAGAGGGAGAGAGGGAGAGAGGGAGAGAGGGAGAGAGGGAGAGAGGGAGAGAGGGAGAGAGGGAGAGAGGGAGAGAGGGAGAGAGGGAGAGAGGGAGAGAGGGAGAGAGGGAGAGAGGGAGAGAGGGAGAGAGGGAGAGAGGGAGAGAGGGAGAGAGGGAGAGAGGGAGAGAGGGAGAGAGGGAGAGAGGGAGAGAGGGAGAGAGGGAGAGAGGGAGAGAGGGAGAGAGGGAGAGAGGGAGAGAGGGAGAGAGGGAGAGAGGGAGAGAGGGAGAGAGGGAGAGAGGGAGAGAGGGAGAGAGGGAGAGAGGGAGAGAGGGAGAGAGGGAGAGAGGGAGAGAGGGAGAGAGGGAGAGAGGGAGAGAGGGAGAGAGGGAGAGAGGGAGAGAGGGAGAGAGGGAGAGAGGGAGAGAGGGAGAGAGGGAGAGAGGGAGAGAGGGAGAGAGGGAGAGAGGGAGAGAGGGAGAGAGGGAGAGAGGGAGAGAGGGAGAGAGGGAGAGAGGGAGAGAGGGAGAGAGGGAGAGAGGGAGAGAGGGAGAGAGGGAGAGAGGGAGAGAGGGAGAGAGGGAGAGAGGGAGAGAGGGAGAGAGGGAGAGAGGGAGAGAGGGAGAGAGGGAGAGAGGGAGAGAGGGAGAGAGGGAGAGAGGAGAGAGGGAGAGAGGGAGAGAGGGAGAGAGGAGAGAGAGAGAGAGAGAGAGAGAGAGAGAGAGAGAGAGAGAGAGAGAGAGAGAGAGAGAGAGAGAGAGAGAGAGAGAGAGATGAAGAACAGAGGGGGAGGGAGAGCCATGCAACACAGATGGGAGAGAGAGAGACAAGGATTAAAATGGATGATTTAGTATTATAGCTTCTTCGCTAATTGTTGACTTTAACGCCAAGGATAATTGGCCTGTTTGTGTGGATCCGTGCTGACACAGCAGAGTGATGCCAGGTGCCTGCTGAGACAGGAGAGAGTGGCCAGTTTGATGGACATGATCAGTTGATGGATGGCTGATACCACGTCAGGGGGAGATAAAAGACGGGTCTGCTGAGACACCGGCAGACACGCCACGAGACACCGCAAGACTGTTGTGCACCCACAGGAAGGTGGGGGCTTGAAGGACCAAATTGGGTGATCGGTCACAAAACTCACAGTGTGATGGCAGGACCAGTGGGGACTTGTGTGTTTGTCCACTCATGCCAGAATGACAAGTCCACCACTGAAGAACTGTCTAGCCGAGAATGGAGGGATCGTATCCGAATGACCACATCAGCACAACAGAACAAGACGACAATGGAAGGTTTGCCTGCTACAGCTGCTCACATCTCGCTCACTCTCTCTCTCTCTCCAACGTTACACCAGCAACTACTTCGACCTAAGCTAAACTGAACTGAACTTTCATTATCTCTTAAGACTATTCATTTACCCCTAGACTTTGGAAGATCTTGGTTTTTGATTCCTTTTACTGAGAGAGAGGGATAGAGATAGAGTGAGTGAGTGAGAGTGTGTGTGTGTGTCTGTGTAATTGCTAACCTGTAATGTATACATATTTGCATTTTATTTTATTTTTGTACTGTATTACTAAGTTTGCTAATAAACTTTATTAGTTACGAGTAACTACAGACTCCAATGTGTATTCCATTTCTGCTGGTTTGGTAACTCAGTTACGGGGTACGTAACACTATCAAGAGTGTACTTGCCTTGGTTACATTTTTAAGCGACTTATTAACATATTGTTGCATGTGTAAATACCGTTAAAAATCTTGTTTTTCTAATGTGTTTCTCTCTAAGCATTTCAAAACTGAACAGTGTTCCTTCTTTCATTATGTTGCAAAGAACTGTTATTCCTTTAGCTATCCAGTCCTTACATCTAGCATCCAATTTATTTGGTGTAAAATCCGAGTCACATGCACACCATTTAAGAATTGCAATATCTCCCTCTAGATTATATTCTTTTGTAGTAGTTTTCCATATTTTAAGAGTCAATTTCACCCATGGGTTATCAATAGTATTTATGTACCCTTGCAGGTTATCAGCCAAAATTGCTTGTATGGAGATGGGAAGTACCTGCTCCTCAATGTTTTTCCATTGAGTATCATATGATGGGCTGCACCAACATATCATAGTTCTCAACTGTGCTGCAAAATAATAATCTCTAAGAGAAGGTAGGTCCCATTCCCCCCTTTTTCCTTTGCTAACTGCAAAGTTTTGAGAACAAACTCTAGGCCTTTTACCCTGCCAAATATACCTTGATAGCACCTTGTTCCATTCACTGAATTGATTTTGATTAATCTCTATTGGTAGGGTCTGAAAGAGATGTAACAGTCTGGGCAGTATATTCATTTTAATACACTCAATCTTTGAACTGAGACTGAAAAAAGGAACCAGATTCCATCTTGCCACATCTTTCTTAATTTTTTTTATATAAAGGCTGATAATTACATTCTGATAATTTTGCCAAATCTTTTGGCATAATGATGCCCAAATATTTGAAAGATTCTGTGTGTCATACCCAGGGGTATCGACTTTCAATCTCTCTTGATGGGCTATAGTAATATGAAAGTAATTTGGTTTTATCTATGTTGATCTTGTATCCTGATAAGTGACCATATTGTTCAAAGGATTGCATCAATTTAGGTAAAGAGCATGTTGGTTGCCCTACATAGATCAAAATGTCATATATATAACAAGCCAATTTATGCTCCGTCCCTTTAATAGTAATTCCCCTGATATCTTCATTTTGTCTGATGCATTGAGCTAATGGTTCCAGATATAATGCGAAGAGTAGCGGTGACCATGCACAACCCTGTCTCGCGCCCCTTTCTAGGTTAAGACTACTTGATAAATATCCATCGATTTTAATCCTAGCAGTAGGACTGTCATAAAGTGTCTGTATAGTTTTAATAATTGTGTCTTGGAAACCAAATCTATGTAAAGAAAATTCCAATTAGCCGAACCAAGTGCTTTTTCAGCATCCACATTTATCACTATTGCTTTGATTTTATTTTTTTGTATATGATCCATAATGTGAAGTGTCCTTCGTATATTGCCTTGTGTCTGGCGTTGTCGTATAAAACCTGTCTGATCGTTACGTATCAGTATGGGCAGAAACTCCTCTAATCGTTTGGCCATGATGAAGATAAATAATCTATAATCTACGTTAAGAACGGATGTTGGTCTAAATGACCCGCATTCCATTTATCCTTGCCTTCTTTCGGTACAGCTGAGATTATCGCTTCCTTCCAACTGGGTGGCATTTGTGCCTTTTTTAGAGCCCAGTTCAGTGTGAGGAGTAAAACAGGAATTAACTCATTTTTAAATTCTTTGAACCACTCTGCCGTATACCCATCTGATCCTGGTGACTTGCTTAATTTAAGCCTTTTACAGCTTTTAATTCAACTTCAGTTATGTCAGCAGTCATCGTTCTATTTTGTTCTTCGCTTAAAGTGGGTAACCCTAGAGAATTCAAGGTAGTGTCAATTTGGGTTATGCTTCCCCCAGAACTTTGGAATATAGAGTTTTGTAACACACTTCAAAAGCTTCTTGAATTTCACTTAGCTTATTTATCATTTTCGTTCTTGGGTCCCTAATTCTATGAATTGTTATTTTCTGCTATCTTTTTTTTCCAGTTTCCATGCCAGTATTTTCATAGATTTTGATCCACTTTCATAATGTTTCTGTTTCAGAAACATTAAGTTTTTCCTGATTTCTTGCGTATTTATTTCATTCCTAATTCTTTTAATTTCTCCTCATTTATCCTGTGCCAAATTCAATTTGTTTCTCTCTAGTTCCTTCAGCCTATTTTGTAATTCCTCTAATGTTTTATTCCTTATTTTTTTCTTATATGAAGATATCGCTATAATTTTCCCTCTTAAGACCGCCTTCAGAGTATCCCATAAAATGGGAGGTGAAACCTCTCCATTATCATTAAACTCTAAATAGAGACCAATTTCTTTTTTAATTTGTTCCTTAAAGTATGTATCATTGAGTAGACTTGAATTTAGTTTCCAAATAGTATTCTTTGGTTGTAGGTTCCAAATCAACAGATAAATATATAGGTGCATGGTCACTTACATCTATTGTCCCAATTCCACAGATGTTTATTTTGTCTTTGTCTTTTCCAAATGTTATGAAATAGTTTATTCTTGTATATACAGAATGGGGAGCAGAATATTGAGTGTAATCCCTTCTGTCAGGGAAGAGGTCCCTCCATATATCAATTAAACCAACATCCTCAAAAAGTGTATTAATTTTCTTATGTAAAGATTTTGTTTCATAGATTTTTCTATTGGAGGAGTCCAAGTTTGGTTGTAAATTTAAGACTCTCCCACATATCAGGAGATCTTCTGTTTCCGTTACCATAATATCAGTAATTTTCTGAAAGAAATCAATATCACTTCCCTGGGGTGCGTATATATTCAATAGAGTAACTGAATTTCCATCTAAATTTCCCCCTTACCAGAATATATCAGAATATATAGAATATATAGATAAAGAGATCTCCCATTTCGAATACTTTTTCAAAATTTAGCTTACTTGAGATAAGAATAGCAACTCCTCTCCTATGCCCTGATTTAAATAAGGAGAAAAACAGATTAGTGAAGCTCATTCTTTTAGTTTTTTATGCTCATTATCACTTAAATGAGTTTCTTGTAAATATACTACATGGGCTTGTTCTTTTTTCATTTTGGATAAAATTCTCTTACGCTTGATTGGATTTAATAGCTCATTGACATTAAAAGAAATGAATTTTACCTTGTCCTTAGCCATCTGTATTTATCTGTCAATGTATCATTGAAATTAGAATAAAACTTAATCAATCTACTCCCTGAACAAATAAGAACCAAGACACACAAATAATAACAAAAATGGCAATGAACATGTGATTCCAAGGCTGAGGTCTCTAGTAGATGACCCTGCGTAGAGCTAAAAGAAATGTCTAGCTATGGGGATAACCCCTCCTACTTGTGAGTTGAGGGCCCCCATTGCAGTATTCTTAAAAGTCAGTGAACAAATCCATTACACAGAAAAGATTTCCCTGTGTACTCCTCCTATATATATACATATATATACACACACACACACATATATTACATACATACACATATATATATTCTCATTTTGGTGGGGGAAAAGGAGTAAGTGAGCGAATAAAGAATAACAACTAAGTAATATAAAATCCACATTATAATAAGTATTTCTCAAGATAGGTATATCACCGTGTACTTTTGCTTCCGTTTAGCTTTTCAACATTTTTAAAGTTAGCTAAACCTTATGGCTCTTCCGAAGGGAGTGAGGACTGTCTTTGGGAAACTCCCAGCCTCTTCCTGATATATTTCTCTCGGCCTCCTCCCGTCTCCTGCCTTCTCAATTCTCGCACTATTTCCCACGCGGAGCGGGATAATTCCTCAGCCAGGCTTTCCCTCGTTTTGGTCACGCTGATGGCAACCCTCTGGCCTTCATGTCTGTAGTTGCCTCTTCCACTGTCTGGTACAACCGCATCCTGTTTTCATAAAACACTCGAAGTTTAGCAAGGTACGGAGTTTGAAATCTAATCTTTTTTTGCTTTAGTACTCGCTTTTCTTCAGAGTATTGCATTTCTGCAGGACCGCGGGGGGGGGGGGGGGGGGTAAACTTGGTCAAAATATATTAATTTATCGTCAAAAAACACTCTCTTCTTACCCCAGGCTCTTCATAGAATCTCCGCCTTGGTGCTGTACCAAAGGAATTTAATTATTATTGAGCGTGGCTTTCTACCCCAGGAAGGTTTCGGGACGAGCGCACGATGGGCTCTTTCGACTTCCAGCTCCATAGCCGAGGGAAGATCCAGTGCGTCCCGCAGTAACTTTCTGACAAACTCCATCATAGACGAGCCCTCCGCTCCTTCGGGAACGTTGTAGATTCTGACATTTTTCTGCCGTCACCTTCCCTCCAGGTCAAGCAGTTTACTTTCTTGGTTATTTAATATTTTTATTGTCTTACTCAGTATCTGTTCCACGTTTTGAACACAATCTTCCACCTTCTCAGTTCGAGTCTCTGCCACCACTATTTTTTGATTGACGCTGGCGAGCTCTGACTTAATATCATGGAGCTGCTGCTCTATTTCTTTCCGGAACTCCCTCATCTCTTTCAGGATTTCGAACATACTCTCCGCTTCGCGTGAACAAGGCCCAGCGTCCGCCTCTCTAGCACGTGGTCGGGTAAGAGAGCCGCTCGCTGCACTCCTCTCAGCCGCAGGCTCCACAGTGTCGCTTTTTTTATTTCCGTTCTTTTTCCTCATTCTTGCCCCTCTTTACAGTTCAAATATTTTTCAAAAATTATATTTGATGGGTTAATGGGGCTTAATACGTGTTTTTCCAGAGGAGCTAGTGACTTAAGCTGCCATTCTCGACGATGACGTCACCGGAAACCGTCCCATATTTGCAATTCTGAGATCAACCATTTAAGCATTCTGAAAATAAAACTTTACTAGATATTTCATATTTGGATTTATTGATAGCTATCATGGATATGAGATCTTTATTCTCAAACTTTGTCATCTTCTTTGGTTAAAAGTTGAGATGAAGTTATTATTCAATCAGTTTTCTTATACCCTGTTTATCTTCCAGTGGGATTATTCCTATTCTCAATTCCTTTTGTTATTTATTTGTTTATAAAACTCTCACTCACAGATTTCTTGATTCTGGTTTTAAGACCCTCATTGACAGTTTATTGTATTCTGTTTAGTTATATCTTAAATGTTCCTCTTTAGATTTTATTTAAATACTCTAAATATTGTAAATGATTGAGGAACTGAAACAGGTCATAATGTACAGATTGACTTCCTTTCAATTTGTATATACCCATTTAAGGCCACTTTCAACTAATTTTATATTCCGATCAACAAGTTACTTTCTATAAAATAAGCTTCAATTTAAAGTTACCATGCAACTTCAGCTAATGCCTTGTGGATGTCCAATTACATGCCATTCTTTCTACTTTTAATTACTTTCTCTAAAGTAAATTTATTAATTGAGTAATCTATATTTTATAGATCTTGTTTGGTTTTCTCTAATCATCCCATTTTTCTGCACATCAACAATCATTCCAATATTATTTTTACCCCTGACATCTTAAATAATAACTACTGCAACTTTCAGGCCAAACAAAACATGTTGGAAAATATGACCAAAACATAATCTGATGTCTCCAACTAAAACTATCGGACAAAACCTCATTTTTTTTCGGATTACATGGTTTTTATGCCATTTTTTCTTCAATACTGCAAGTTTGCCTATGGTAACTTTAACAATTAATTGAGTAGAATAATCTAGTTTCCCTGAAATGTCAGGAATATTTTTCTCTTCTAGTGTGAACTCTGACACAAAATAACTATTCAAATTACCCACTTTTAATTCTGTTTTCATAGGCAATATTACCTGGTCCTGTAACCAAGCTACATCTTTTTTTTCTGATATAAACAATTAAAGCTTCATGATAATCATGATGAACAAGAGAAAGTCTGCAGATGTTGGAAATCCAAAGCAACACACATAGAATGCTGGAGGAACTCAGCAGGTCAGGCAGCATCTATGGAAAAAGAGTACAGTTGACGATTCAGGCTGAAGCCCTTTATCAGAAGTGGAAAAAAGATGGAGTCAGAAAGTGGGGGGAGGAAAGGAAGAACCACAAGGTGAAACCGGGAAGGGGTGGAGGGGAGATAAAGTAAAGAGCTGGGAAGTTGATTGGTGAAAGAGATACAGGGTTGGAGAAGGGGAAATCTGATAGGAGAGAACAGAAGGTCCTGGAAGAAAGGGGGCGAAGTACCAAAGAGATGTGAGAGGCAGATAAGGAGATAAGGTGAGAGACAAAATTGAGAATGAGGAACACTGAAGGGGGAGGGGGTATCACTGGAAAATTGAGAAATCGATGTTCATGCCATCAGGTGGGAGGCTACCCAGACGGAATATAAGGGGCTCCAACCTGAGTGTGGCCTCATCACGACAGTAGAGGTAGCCATGGACTGACATAGAACATAGAAAACCTACTGCACAATACAGGCCCTTTGGCTCATAATGCTGTGCCGAACATGTACGCCCTTTAGAAATTACTTAGGGTTACCCATAGCCATCTATTTTTCTAAGCTCCATGTACCTATCCAGAAGTCTCTTAAAAGACTCTTATCGTATCCGCCTCCACCACCATTGCCAGCGGCTTATTCCATGCACTCACCACTCTCTGCGTAAAAAACTCACTGCTGACATCTCCTCTGTACCTACTTCCAAGCACCTTAAAACTGTGCTCTCTTGTGTTAGCCATTTCAGCCCTGGGAAAAAGCCTCTGACTATCCACACGATCAATGCCTCTCATCATCTTGTACACCTTTATCAGGTCACCTCTCATTCTCTGACTTTCCAAGAAGAAAAGGCCAAGTTCACTCAATCTATTCTCACAAGGCATACTCCCCAATCCAGGCAACTCACTCCTTCCTGTAATGAGGTGACCAGAACTGAGCACAGTACTCCAAGTGGAGTCTGACCAGGGTCCTATATAGCTATAACATTACATCTCAGCTCTAGAACTCAATCCCATGGTTGATGAAGGCCAATTCTTCGTATGCCTTTTTAACCACAGAGTCAACCTGTTCAGCAGCTTTGAGTGTCCTATGGACTCGGACCCCAAGATCCCTCTGATCCTCCACACTGCCAAGAGTCTTAACATTACTACTATATTCTGCCATCATATTTGACCTACCATAATGAACCAACTCACACTTACTTGGGTTGAACTCCATCTGCCATTTCTCCACCCAGTTTTGCATCCTATCGATGCCCCGCTGTAACCTCTGACAGTCCTCCACACTATCCACTACTCCCCCAACCTTTCTGTCATCAGCAAATTTACTGACCCATCCTCCATTTCCTCATACAGGTCATTTATAAAAATCATGAAGAGGTCCCAGAACAGATCACTGAGGCACACCACTGGTCACCGACTTCCATGCAGAATATGACCCGTCTACAACCACTCTTTGCCTTCTGTGAGCAAGCCAATTCTGGATCCACAAAGCAAGGTCCCCTTGGATCCCATGCCTCCTTACTTTCTCAATAAGCCTTGCATGGGTTACCTTATCAACTGCCTTGCTGAAATCCATATACACTACATCTACTGCTCTTCCTTCATCAACATGTTTAGTGACATCCTCAAAAAACTCAATCAGGCTCGTAAGGCACGACCTGCCTTTGACAAAACCATGCTATTTCTAATTATATTATGCCTCTCCAAATGTTCATAAATTCTGCCTCTCAGGATCTTTTCCATCAACTTACCAACCACTGAGGTAAGACTCACTGGTCTATAATTTCCTGGGCTATCTCTACTCTCTTTCTTGAATAAGGGAACAACATCTGCAACCCTCCAAGCCTCCAGAACATCTCCAATCTCCAGTGATGATGCAAAGATCATTACAAGAGACTCAGCAATCTCCTCCCTCGCCTCCCACAGTAGCCCAGGGAACATCTTGTCTAGTCCCAGTAACTTATTCAACTTGATGCCTTCCAAGAGCTCCAGCACATCCTCTTTCTTAATATCTACATGCTCAAGCTTTTCAGTCTGCTGCAAGTCATCACTACAATCACTAAGATCCTTTTCCATAGTGAATACTGAAGTAAAGTACTCATTAAGTATCTCTGCTATCTCCTCCAGTTCCATACACAATTTTCCACTGTCACACTTGATTGGTCCTCTTCTTATCCTCTTGCTCTTCACATACTTGTAGAATACCTTGGGGTTTTCCTTAATTCTCCTCGCCAAGGCCTTCTCATGGCCCCTTTGGCTCTCCTAATTTCATTCTTAAGCTTCTTCCTGCTAGCCTTATAATCTTCTAGATCTCTGTCATTACCTAGTTTTTTGAACCTTTTGTAAGATATTTTCTTCTTGACTAGATTTTCAACAGTATTTGTACACCACAGTTCCTGTACCCTACCAACCCTTCCCTGTCTCACTGGATCATACCTATGCAGAACACGACACAAATATCCCCTGAACATTTGCCACATTTCTGCCGTACATTTCCCTAAGAACATCTGTTCGCAATTTATGCTTCCAAGTTCCTGCCTGATAGCTTCCTATTTCCCCTTACTCTAACTAAACACTTTCCTAACTTGTCTGTTCCTATTCTTCTCCAATGCTATGATAAAAGTAGATAGAATTGTGATGACTATCTCCAAAATGCTCTCTAACTGAGAGACCTGACACCTGACCAGGTTCATTTCCCAATACCAGATCAAGAACAGCCTCTCCTCTTGTAGGCTTATCTACATATTGTGTCAGGAAACCTTCCTGAACACACCTAACAAACTCCACCCTATCTAAACTCCTCGCTCTAGGGAGATGCCAATCAATATTTGGGAAATTAAAATCTCCCACCACGACAACCCTGTAATTATTACACCTTTCCAGAATCTGTCTCCCAATCTGCTCCTCAATATCCCTGTTACTATTAGGTGGTCTATAAAAAACACCCAGTAGAGTTATTGACTCCTTCCTGTTTCTAACTTCCACACAAAGACACAGTAGACAATCCCTCCATGGCTTCCTCCTTTTCTGCAGCCATGACACTACCTCTGATCAGCAGTACCACGCCCCCACATTTTTTGCCTCCCTCGCTGTCCTTTCTGAAACATCTAAAGCCTGGCACTCAAGGTAACCATTCTTGCCAAAGCCATCCAAGTCCCTCTAATCGCCAAAACAACATAGCTCCCAAGTACTGATTCACGCTCTAAGCTCATCCACTTTGTTCATGATGCTTCTTGCATTAAAATAGACACATCTCAAACCATAAGTCTGAGTGCATCCCTTTTCTATCACCTACCTACCCTCCCTCTCTCTCTGTCCACAAGCTTTCTCTATTTGTGAGCCAACAGCTTCTTCCTCCATCTCTCCAGTTTGGGTCCCACTCCCCAGCAATTCTAGTTTAAACTCTCCCCAACAGCCATAGCAAACCTCCCTGCCAGGATATTGGTCCCCCTCAGATTAAAGTGCAACCCATCATTTTTGTATAGGTCATGCCTGCCCCAATTCCTCAGCCATGCATTTATCCTCCACCTCACTCTATTCCTATACTCACTGTCGCATTTCAAAGGCAGTAATCCCAAGGTTACTACCTTGGAGATCCTGCTTCTCAACTTCCTTCCTAACTCCCTAGGGCCTGTTTTCAGGACTTCCTCCCTTTTCCTACCTATGTCGTTGGTACCAATATGTACCACAACCTCTGCCTGTTCACCTTCCCACTTCAGGATATTGTGGACACGATCAGAAACATCCCGGACTCTGGCACCTAAGAGGCAAACTACCATCCATGTCTTTTTCCTGTGTCCACAAAATCACCTGTCTGACCCCTTAACTATGGAGTCTCCTATTACTGCTGCCTTCTTTCTTTTCTTACACTTCTGAGCCACAGGGCCAGACTTGGTGCCACTCATGGCCACTGTTTCTTCCTGCAGGAAGGCCATTCACACCCCCCCCCCCAACAGTACTCTAACAGGAGTACTTATTGGTACTGGAGACAGCCACAGGGTACTCTCTAGTATCTGACCCTTGCCCTTCTGACTGTCACCCATTTATCCATCTCTCAAGGCCCCGATGTGACTACTTGCCTATACTTGCTCCTTTCTATCACCTCCTCATTTTCCCTGACCAGACGAAGGTCATTGAGCTGCATCTCCAGTTCCTAACCTGGTCCTTAAGGAGCTGCAGCTTGACTCACCTGGCGCAGATGTAGCCTTCTGGGAGGCTGGGAGTCTCCCAGACTTCCCACATCTGACAGCCAGTACAAAACACTGACCACAGACATACTTCCTGTTTCTATTCTTCACAGGTAACCTACCTCACCTTGACCCATTTATCACCAAACCCCTGTTGAGCCAAAGCCCTCCTACTCTGTCTACCTCTACTCTGTTGCCCACTCTATAAAGCTGTCTTCTTTTTACTCTTCCCGCCAGTCTAACTCGCTGAATTGTCAGAATGGGAATGGAAAATGAAATTAAAATGGGTGGCCACTAGGGAATCCTGCTTCTCTTGGTGGACAGAACGTGGATGCTCGGCGAAGTGGTCTTCTAATCTCCATCGGTCTCACCGACATACAGGAGGCCACACTGTGGATACAGTAATGACCGCAAAAGACTCATAGGTGAAGTGTTGCCTCACCTGGAAAGACTGTTTGGGGCCCTGAAAGGTAGTGAGGGAAGAGGTGTAGGGCAGGTGTAGCACTTATTCTGCTTGCAACGAGGGAGATGGACAAGGGAGTGGAGGGGGAAGGGAAAAAATGTACTTGGTGGTGGGATCCTGTTGGAGATAAAAGTTACGGAGACTTGTGTGTTGGACGCGGAGGCTGGTGGGATGGTAAGTGAGGACAAGAGGAACCCTATCCCTGGTGGGGTGACAGAATTATGTCAAGTTAAATTTATTTATAAAGCACATTTAAAAACAACTCATTGACCAAAGTGCTGTACAAACCATAACAGGTAGCTAAAATCACAAATACAAGAAACACAGATATAAACACCATGGCACTCAGCTTATAAGTACAAAATAAACAACACATGAGCCTAGGCACAAGCCAAAACTCCGCCACATCAGGAAGACTCAAGCGCTAGTGAATAAAGGTAAGCTTTGAGCCTGGATTTTAAAGAGTCAATGGAGGGGGCAGATCTGATAGGGAGGGGAATGCAAACCCGTGGTCACCCCTGAGCTTAAGTTTAGATCACGGGACAGTCAGGAGCCCCAAGTCAACCGACCTGAGGGACCTGGAAGTAGAATAAGGGTTAGGAGGTCTGCAATATAGAAGGGAGCCAGCTCATTTAGGGCTTTATAAACAAACAAGAGAACCTTAAAATCAATTCAAAACCGTACTGGCAGCCAGTGGAGAGAGGACTGGATAGTAGTAATATGGTCCCTCTTCCGGGCACCTGTCAAGAGCCTGGCTGCGGCGTTCTGGACCAGTTGCAGGCAGGACAGGGACGACTGACTAATCCCAGTATACAGGGAATCGGAGTACAGTCGGCCCTCCTTATCCACGAGTTCCACATCCACAAGTTGAGAAAACCTGGAAGTGCTGGTCCAGCACATGTTGTTCGAGCATGTACAGTCTTTTTTTCTTGTCATTATGCAATGCAGTATATCAATGCAGTATATCAACTAATTTACATAGCATTTACATTGTATTAGGTATTATAAGTAATCTAGAGATGATTTAAAGTATACAGGAGGATGTGCGTAGGTTATCGTGGATCGGGATCGAAAAAAAATCGGAAGTTCTCTTACTAATTAAGTCTGAGCAGGTACATTTAGTATTATTTAGTGTCAGTTAGTCAAATATTTGTCTTAGTATATTCTATGCATATAAAACACTTAAGAACCTATGCTTCAGCGCTGGGCTCGGAACATGCCAGGTTGATGTGGAGGATCAAAAACTCAAAACCCAAAACCCAATTATTAAACCACTGCGTTGCTTAGTAATAATTGTAGCTTTCATCGGGGCAGAGCCTTTCTCACTTTATCCTTTAAAATTGTTCCGATCGCTGACCGACTATAGCCTAACGGTTTTACAATGACCGATGGTGTTTCACCTCTTTCTGATCGCTTTATTATTTCCACTTTATTTTCAATCGTGATTATTTTCGTGAACAGAAACACTGTGGATTCAGAGCTCCGTCGCCGGGTCTTGATGTCCACCGCACTGAGACAGGTTTAATGAGGTCTGGGGTTCCACTGGGTCCTAAGGTCCACCACTTTGAGACAGACTGAACAAGGGACTTGAGCATCCGTGTTTTTTGGTATCTGCAAGGGGTCCCGGAACCAATCCCTTGCAGGTAAGGAGGGTTGACGGTAGTCCAAGAGGGAAGATATAAGGACTTGGATGATTTTCTTGAGATCCTTGAAAGAGAAACCGGCTTGAATTTGGCAACAGTACAAAGCTGGAAAAAGCTGGCTTTTACTACTGCATTAACTTACTTGTCAAACTTAAGGCAGAATCAAATATCACACCAAGGTTTTTGACATGGGGTTTGACAAGGATGGGGAGAGAGCAGACGTGCGTGAAATGGAAGAGATTTAGTTGAGGGCAGTGTTGATGGCGAAGGAAGGGACATTGAAGGAGGAGGACATCTCCTTAGTTCTGGAATGAAAAGCCTTATCCTGAGAGCAGATCCAATGGAGACAGAGGAATTGAGAGAAGGGGTTGACACTTTTAGAAGTAACAGGGTAAGAAGAGGTATAGTCCAAGCAGCTGTCAGAATCACTGGGCTTATAATAGGCATCAGTAGATAAGCTGTCTCCAGAGACAGAGACAGAGAGCGAGATCGAGAAAAGGCAGGGAGGTGTCAGAAATGGATCAGGTAAATTTGAGGGCAGGGAGGAAGTTAGAATCTTGATACCCTTTCCATATTTGTTCTAGCATTCCCTTTTTGAAGCACTTACTATTTTACCTTGTGTTCTTTACAGGCTATCCCGATTACAAATGTCTGAATTACCGAGATATGAACAACCTCCTACAGCATTACTAAACTCAAAAGCACAGTGCATGTATGTGTTCATTCCTACTAATGGCAGGACTAGTTTACTCTCTCATCCCCCACTTCATTTTAGTAACTGTTCTTTCTTGACAGTCGTAGGTTTTTAATGCCACTGATGACAATATTGAGGAGTTATGGTTAACAAAACAAATGACTTTTGTGTGTTTTCCAACTTATGGCCAAATTCAACTTGTCGATGACTGCAAAAAAAATGGAGCCTGTTTGTTACCTCGGTATGGCCAGTATATCTGTCCCAATCCCCTATGCAATTTTAAATATTCTTTCTTTTAATGCAGAAGAGTTGAAGTGACAAGTACACTGACATCAATGATGCCTGCTCCCATGCACAAGACATCACTGCATCTGCCACATAAGGCTGGCAAATTCCATCATGTTGGCAATGTTCATTGATTAAACAAAATTACTCAACAGAAGTTGAGAGGTAAACCAAAAATATTAAAAGTCTACATTGATTAAATTTTTAAACAGATGTACAAATAACGACTGCTTCATAATGACTGTTCCATTTCATCTAAAAATCACTGTGGAATCTTAGCCTGGTGAATCTTTAAAGATCAAATGCCTGAAATAAAATAGAAATAGTCTGATAAAACTAAATCACATTAAGCTGATATTTACCTGTGATTCAATACACGCAGGATAAAATACACAAAGGATAAAAAAAAATAAAATGTCATGACTAAAAAGTACATCAAATGCATTTTTAATACACAACAAAATTGGAAAGATTCATACTGGCAGGTGAAAATGTATGACAGAGTATTTTGCACTCACCCAATTACTGAAAAGGCAAGTATATAGAAGATATTTCCTTACCTCCAAATCCTGAGGCAGCTGTTGTGGCAGTAGTTCCAAATCCAAAACCTGTCGTTGCTGTTGTTTTGGCACCAAATGAGCCAAAAGAAAATCCAGTGGTTCCTACAAGGAACACATTCATAATTATTAAGACAAATGAACTCATTTTTCTATGGAAGAGAAAAGCATGACAAGAAAGCAGGATGTTATTCAATGCTAGAGTCATACTTAAGGGTTTAAGAATTCCCAAAATTAATAATCAAGGATTTGATGCTATGATGTTACTCTTCCATCAAGGTCACCTACAATGTTGACTAACGGAATGGCATTCTATTCCCTTTGAGAAAGTTAAGAACCCAATGCAGAACTATTTAAGCTACCTCAGCTAACCTTATTCCACAGGCATGCCTTAGCAATAAACTGCCCAGCTCATACATTTTGACAGCTCCAGTGAAGTTTCCCCACAAAAATCATGGAATTAGTCTTTCTGTCAGACATCACTGTGAATTTCCTGCAGTTTTTGCAGATCAACTGTGCTTCTGAAATGTGAATGTCCATACTGCTATTGATGTAAATCCAAACTTAAACAAAATAATCACACCGTCATTCAAAACTAAACAAGCATTGAAGCAAGTAGCAATTTGATGTGCATCTACTTTCAGTAATACCATACCAGCTTGCAAAAATCACATTTGAGTGGTGTCAAATGCTCCTCCAAACCCAAATTCTGAATTTATTGTTTTTAAATGAATTATATAATTAAAAAGGGTACAAATATCATCTCATAAATTGAACTATTTCCATTTCTATTCTTTATTGACAAATAATAAAATCAGGTCATTATTTGTCAATTTCCATTCTTTCAGTTAAAGAGTACATGTAATTAGCAATTCTATTGTAGAAGTCATTCAGTTTATCTGTCATTTCCTCTGCAGGAAGCAGCAACTGTATTTTGTACAGTTCCAGGTCCAGAAGGTATTAAAAAAAAATCTGGGACTGACTCCCAGTTTCTTTTTAAATCAGTAATCAGTATCCAGATTGGCAAAAGCTTGTGATTACATTTATTTCAAATGCATTTCCTCTGAATGCAAATAAAAAGGACTAAAACTGCCCAATAAATTAGCCACAAATTCATAAAGACTAAAAATTTGATTTATTTGTCACATGTACACTGAAACACCAAAACATACAATGAAATGTGCTATTTGTGTCAATCAAATCAGCGAGGATTGTGCTGGGCAGCTCAAGAGTATTATCATACTTCTGGCACCAACAGAGCATGCTCACAACTCACTAACTCTAACCATGACTTTGGGAAATGTGGAAGGAAACCGGAGCACCGTCACAAAACATACAAACCCTGTAAAACGAAATAATATAATTTACAGTATGGACACTATCTGCTATAGGTACCTATCCTTCATCAATCGTTGGATTGAGTTTAAGAGCCGAGAGGCGATGTTGCAGCTATATAAGACCCTGGTCAGATCCCACTTGGAGTACTGTGCTCAGTTCTAGTCACCTCACTACAGGAAGGATGTGGAAGCCGTAGAAAGGGAGCAGAAGAGATTTACAAGAATGTTAGCTAGATTGGGAAGCATACCTTATGAGAATAGGTTGAGTGAACTCGGCCTTCTTGGAGCATCAGAGGATGAGAGGTGACCTGATAGAAGAGTATAAGATAATGACAGGCATTGATCATGTGGATAGTCAGAGGCTTTTCCCAGAGCTGAAATGGCTAGCATGAGAGGGCATAGTTTTAAGGTGCTTGGAAGTAGGTACAGAGGAGATGTCAGGGGTAAGTTGTTGTTGTTTTTACGCAGAGTGGTGAGTGCGTGGAATGGGCTGCCAATGGCAGTGGTGAAGGTGGAAATAACAGGGTCTTTTAAGAGACTCCTGGGTGGCTACATGGAGCTTAGAAAAATAGAGGGCTATGGGTAAAGCCTAGGTAGTTCTAAGGTAGGGACATGATCGGCACAGCTTTGTGGACTTTGTGCTGTAGGTTTGCTATGTTTCTATCCAATTAATCTCACCCGACCTTCATTATTAAGGGTCCATCCTCAAATTTTCACTCAAATATATTCCCACTTCAAGCACAAAATCTGCCATGAACCAACACGGTCAGGGAGTTTCTCAAAAAGAGCAACAATTCTAAAAGCTTGTTTCCTTAAAAAGATCCTCCTTGATTAATTAGGATTGGTAACTTGACCCAGTTAACATTGCTAAAAATTGGTCCATTAAAAAATTAATCACAACACACATCTACTTTCTGGGACCATCCCTACTTGAAATTTATGGAGATTAAACAGAACTATTTCCAAGTCATTTTGGGACACAATGGCCATTTTCAGAAAATCTAATACTGCATTCAAAAGTTTTTAAAAGGCATGTCTACCATACTCACTTGCAATTAAATATGGTAACAATAATCAAGCCTCTAAACTTGAACCTAAGCAGAAATCCTTAACATGTATCAAAACATAATATGCTATTATGCTATATTGCTATTGTTCGGTTAGCTTATAACAATTTCTACAACAAAAGCAGTTAGTTGTTCCATTGTAAAACAAAAGCAGATTGATAATGCTGGACTGATATATTCCTACATATAACAGTCAAAACATAACTTCATTAATACTGCTGACTGTACCAACAACAGAATGACAGACAATTAGGTTTCCAAGTTTGTACCTGCAGAATTTCAGATACAGGTCGACCTTCTATAATCCGGCACCATTGGGACCTGAGGAGTTCCCAATTAGTGAAAATGCTGAATTACAGAAGTATCACATTAAGCAATAGCTAACTGCCTCATCATACCTTTAAAATATTATGTACATCAGTACAAGTTAGATAATAATGAAACAGAAATAATAAATGAGTAGCAAGTGAAATTTTAATAAAGTAATATACTGTACAAGCACAGATAAAATAAAGGGTACAGAAATTAACATATACAGAAAGGTTGAGCACTTCAGCTTCTAAAGTGAGACGCTTAATATACCTTCAGGCAAAGTTACATGTTTGCAAGTGTGGGGTTGTCAGGATCATCAACATCTTCATCTTGAAAAATGAGTGAAGCATCAGGAACTGGTGCTGAAACTGGCACAAAAGTTTGTTCAACAAACTCTACTGTTGCTTCCTTGTCTGCTGAACGTTTTTCACCACACACCGCACACTTTAGTCACTTTAGCCTTCACTTTAGTCACACTCATAATCTAGTCCTAGTTCTTCATGAAACACTTTTGCTTATTCCTTCACCATATCTCCAGATAGTTCAACATCTTCATTTACAAGATTAAACATTATCAGCACTTTATCTAGTTCCAAACTTCTTCAGTCTTTCATTATTTTTCTTTTGCATATCTTTTTCTTTAAGCCACTATCAGCAAAAAAAAATGTAGCAGTTTTTCTTTCTGTTTCTTTATATCATACAATGTGGAAGAGCCAATGTTGTAACACTCGCACAAGCTTTTCACCGATACACCACTGTCAAGTCATTTTTATTGTCATTTCGACCATAACTGCTATGTACAGTACATAGTAAAAATGAGACAACATCTTTCAGGACCATAGTGTTACATGACACAGTACAAAAACTAGACTGAACTACGTAAAAAACAACAGAGAAAGCTACACTAAACTACAGACCTACAGGACTGCATAAAGTGCATAAAACAGTGCAGGCATTACAATAAATAATAAAGAGGACAATAGGGCAAGGTGTCAGTCCAGGCTTCAGGTATTGTGGAGTCTGATAGCTTCGGGGAAGAAACTGTTACATAGTCTGGTCGTGAGAGTCAGAATGCTTCGGTGCCTTTTCCCAGACGGCAGGAGGGAAAGGAGTTTGTATGAGGGGTGCGTGGAGTCCTTCATAATGCTGTTTACTTTGCAGATGCAGCATGTAGTGTAAATATTTGTGATGGCGGGAAGAGAGACCCTGATGATCTTCTCAGCTGATGTCACTATCCGCTGCAGGGTCTTGCGATCCAAGAAGATGCAATTTCCGAACCAGGCAGTGATGCAGCTGCTCAGGATGCTCTCAATACAACCCCTGTAGAATGTGTTGGGGATGGGGGGTGGGAGATGGACTTTCCTCAGCCTTCGCAGAAAGTAGAGACACTGCTGGGCTTTCTTTGCTATGGAGCTGGTGTTGAGGGACCAGGTGAGATTCTCTAGCAGGTGAACACCAAGAAATTTGGTGCTCTTAACGATCTCTACCGAGGAGCCGTCGATGTTCAGCAAAGAGTGGTTGCTCCGTGCCCACTGTCCAGATTTTTCAAGAGTTCAACCTTATCTTTAATGGATAATGTGCAGTGTCTTCACTTCACAGCATGAGCTGCATTACCTTTACTCACTGGGGCCATAATTGGGGCTACAAAAGAGCAAATGATATTAACAAATACAAGAAAACAAGCAGGAATTGCCTGTCAGTGCCTTCAAGAGCGCACCAACACGTGAACAGATCTAGCGCAACCAAATCAATGCGCAGCAGATTGGTAAGGTGGCCCAGGAAATTTGAAATCAGTGCCGGATTATTGAAGGAACCAGATTACAGGTAGTCAGATTAGTGAAGGTCAACTGTAGATAAAATATGCAGAAATTTTTACATATTTCTTAAAGTTTTTCTGCAGCATTAGTAAACTTGAGTATTAAAAGAGCATTAGTTGTAAAAATCATCCCTCAAAAAACATCCCTCAATGAAGCAGTTTTCCCTCAATCCAGCAATCTGGATGGATGGAAATTTGGAAAAGATGGAATTCACTGAAAAAAAGTTGGACTCCCAAGGATTTTAAATTTCATACAGCACAGTAACAGGTCCTTACAGCCCAACTGCACCCATGTGACCATCTAACCCATTCACCTGTAGGTCTTTGTAATGTAGGAGGAAACCAGAGAACCCAGAGGAAACCCACACAGTCAAGGGGAAGACATACAAACTCCTTATAAACAATATCGGGAATTGAACCCGGGTCACTAGCACTGTAATAATGCTACTGTGCTGCCCCAAACACTAATAAAAATTACAGTAGCTCCTGAATTTATGTTTTCTAAACATTTTCAGATTGTAGCATTATATAACGTGCCGAGATTTTTAAAGATAATTGAAGATCTTTTCTGTCACTGCACACTTTTAAAGTTTTCAAACCCACCCCAGTGTTTACATGAAAGCAAATAGAATTTCAAGCTTAGATAACACAGAACAAAATCTCCAAGATTCTTTAAAATGTGCAAAAATTTTGGACTAGGTATCACTGGCATGCAATGCAAAATGTGTCTGCTAGAAAGTTCAGAAAGATGTAGAGCTCCAAATGGAGTCTGAAGGAAGAGCACAGTCTTGTTAACATTCCCCAAATAAGGATGATGGTGTGGTGACCCACTTCCTAGCGCACTTGAACCGGCTCACAAATAGCCAGCGCGCCGGCATAAAGGCCAGTCCCAAAAGGGCGCCAGGTCTGCTTCACCAACAAAGGGAAAAGCCCGTGCGGGACTGTGAATACGTGCCCCCTACAGCATCCGCGCTCGGGGAGGGCGGGATCAGGGAGGCTTTAAAGCGAGGCCGCGAAGTTGAAATAAAATCTTTTTTTAAACTGCAGTTTACCGACTCCGTGTCGTTATTTCAGCGCTGCATGTAGCACACCGCTACAGTGGGACAGTTAAGTGTCTTTAAAAAACTGATTTTAAACTGGATATGTTTTGTATTTCAATTTTAATGGCTTAAAAATTCAGGTTGAGTTGTTCTCCAATCTTAGCAATCCATTTGCAAATGTTACATCACCATTTGAGGAGACATTGTATGGTGACAAAACGTTTGCAAATGAATTACTAATTTCAGAGAACAACTCAACTCAACCATCAGCCACCCGAGCTACACAGTCCTATTGAATCTATTGCAAACTATGCATTATTTCTTTAGTTTCCCAACTTACCAGCCATGTCAAGTTAGCAGATGACACCAAAGTGACTGGCCTCATCAACAATGATGAGTCACGAAGTACAGAGAGGAAGTGGAGCGACTGATGTGAGAACAACAACCCAAGTCTGAACGTGGAGGAGACCAAGGAAATTATGCAGACTTTAGGAAGATGAATATGAACAATCTCTCTGCACATACATGACTTCTACATAGAGAAAGTTAAGTGCAAGTTCCTGAGAGTTCACATCACAGATGACCTCACCTGATCCCTCAATATCATCTCCCTGAATAAGAAGGCACAGCAGCATCTCCACTCCCTAAGGAGATTGAAGCAAGTGAGGCTACCCCAAACTCCCCATTTTAACCGAATTTTACAGGAGCACCATTGAGGGCATCCTGACAAGCTAAATCTCTATCTGAAATGGGAGCAGCAGAACATCAGACTGGAAGTCCCTACAAAGGACTGAGAGAATAGCCAAGAGGATTATAGGGGTCTCCTTACATCCATCAGGGCCATTTATCAAGAGCACTGCATACACAGGGCCCTTAGTATTATCCAGGATCCCATCCATCCAGCATCCTTTGGCATTCTACGAACAAGCAGGAAACTCCAAAGCATAAAGACAATAACAGTCAAGGTGGGAAACTGCTTCTACCCTCATTAGGCTTCTGAACTCCCTGCTGCATTGCATTCAAAGTGTCACCGGATAATTTGTACCATACCTACAATATTTAATTTATGCACTCTACTTTATCTATGCATAAATTCCTTTGTAGATTTAATTCTTAATTTCCTAAATTACTGTGTTACGTGCTCTACAGTGCTTTACACCTTGGTCCAGAGAAACATCTCTTTTGATGATATACATGTATACAGTTAATTGACAATAAACTTGACTTCTATTTTCATAGTATAAGTGTATAGATTGAAAATTCCATTTTCTTCTTGAACCATATCAGTTTTGAACTTACTGCAAAATTCTATTTGATGTTCACGCTTTTGTAAAAGTTTCATTATAACAAGAAGTGGTCTGTTGTGTGGTCTGTTTTGTGCCTTTTCGTGATATCATTCCGGAGAATGTTGTCTCATTTTTTAACTGCATTGTATTTGTGGTTTATAAATGACAATAAACTGAATCTGAAGATTACTAATTAATCTTTTCTAATGTACAGTTCTATATCTACAATACCTATTCCCTACACAGCCTGCAAATCTGAGAATCCATTTCATATACATAATTACATTAATTTCATATTGTATTGGATACATTTGTCAGTCAAATCTTAGTACATTACCCCTTTTACATGTATCTCTAATTCCCCCATTTGTAGTGCTTTCTATATCATAACGACCATTCTGGGGCCTGATCGACTGCCAAAGTTTTCTGCTTTCTGCTGCTTCACTGTTCAACCCAAATAAATTCTAATTCAATACAATTTCAGGAGATTATTCCTAACAGCCTTACTGATCTGCTTTTATTGACAGTGCTTTCCATGTTCTGATGAAAGATCACTGATCCAAGTTAACTATACCTCTCATTAGATACTGCTCCATATGCTAAGCAGTTCTAGTATATTCTGATTTGCAAGAGATGAAAACCCAGAACTGCATATTGCAATCTATAAGACACAGGAGCAGAATTAGGCCATTCAGCCCATTGAGTCCACTCTACCATTTCATCATGGCTGATCCCAGATCCCATTCAACCCATACAACTGCCATCTCACCACATCCCTTGATGCCCCGACCAATCAGGACTCTATCAATTTCCACTTTAAATAGACCCACAGACTTGACCACCACCACAGTCTGTGGCAAAGCATTCCACAGATTCACCATTCCTTGGCTTAAAAAAAAATTCCTCCTTACCTCTGTTCTAAAGGGTCATCCCTCAATTTTGAGGCTGGGCCCTCTAGTTCTAGATATCCCCTCCACAGGAAACACCCTCTCCATATTCACCCTATCTAGTCCTTTCAACATTTGGTAGGTTTTAATGAGTTCCCCATGCATTCTTTTAAATTCCAGTGAGTACAGGCCCAAAACTGCCAGACGTTCCTCATATGTTAACCTCTTCATTCCCGGAATCATTCTCGTGAAACTCCTCTGAAAAGTCTCGAATGACAATACATCCTTTTTGAGGCAAGGGGCCCAAAACTGTTGACAATACTCCCAGTGCAGCCTGACCAGTGTCTTATAAAGGTTCAGTGTTATCTCCATACTTATCTATTCCATTGCCCTTGAAATAAATGCCATCACTGCATTTGCCTTCTTTACCACACACTCAACCTGCGAATTAACCTTCTGGGACTCTTGCACAAGGGCTCCTAAGTCCCTCTGCATCTCTGCTGTTTGAATTTTTGAATTCTGATTTGCACTATTGTTCCTTTTACCAAAATGCATTATCATACAGTTCCCAACACTGTATTCCATCTGCCACTTTTCTTGCCCATTCTTCCAATTTGTTAAAGTCCTGCTGAAATTGCATTGCTTCCTCAGCACTACCTACCCCTCCACCTATCTTCGTATCCTCCACAAACTTAGTCACAAAGCTATCAATTCCACTATCTAATCATTGACAAACAACGTGAAAAGTAGCAGTCCCAATATTGACCCCTGAGAAACACTGCTAGTCATTGGCAGCCAACCAGAAAAGGCCCACTCGCCACCTCCTGCCTTTCAGCCATTGCCCTATCCATGCCAGAATCTTTCCTGTAACACCAACAGATTATATTTTTTTAAGCAGCCTCATGTGTGGCATCTTATCAAACACCTCCTGAAAATCTAAGTAAATGACATCCACTGCTTCTCATTTGTCCACCCTGCTTGTTACTTCTTCAAAGAATTCCAACAGATTTGCCTAGGCAAGATTTCCCTTTATGGAAACCATTTTGACTTTGACTTATTTTATCATTAGTACCTCGAAACCTCGTCCTTAATAATGGACTCCAACATTTTCCCAAACACTGAGGTTAGGCTAACTGGCCTATAATTTCCTCTTTGGTCTTCCTCCCTTCTTAAAGAGTGGAGTGTCCTCCAGGACCTTGCCAGGATCAAATGATTATTGAAAGGTTATGACCAATGCAAAGCTATCGCTTCGGCAATCTCTTTCAGGACTCTGAGATGTAGTCCATCTGATCCAGTTGACTTCTCCACCTTAAGGCCTTTCAGTTTGCCTAGCACTTTTTCTTTTGTAATAGCAGTGCCACTCACTCCCGCTCCCTAACACTCACAGACCTCTGGCACACTGCTAGTGTCTTCCACAGTAAAGACTGAAGCAAAATGCTTGTTAAGTTCATCTGCCATTTCTTTGCCCCCACTACTGTCTCAGCAACATCATTTTCCAGTGGTCCAAGATCGACTCTCATCTCTCTTTTATTTATATAATTGAAAAAACTTTTAGTATCCCGCTTTATGTTGTTAGTTTGTCCTCATATTTCATCTTTTTCCTTCTTTTAGCTTTATTATTGCCTTTGGTTGGATTTTTAAAACTTCCTAATTATCCAAATTCCCACTCATTTTTGCTACATTCCCTTTTCTTTAGCTTTTATGCAGACCTTAATGTCCCTTGTCAATCACAGTTGCCTAGCTCTGCCATTTGAGAGCAACTTCTTCTATCCTGCACATTATGAACTAGTCCCATAAACTTCAGCCACCTCTATTCTGCCGTTATCTCCGCCAGTATCCTCCTAGGCAGGCTCATCTCTTAGGCCTGTAACTCACGGTTATTCCACTGCAATACTGCTACATATAACTTACGCATCTCCCTCTCGAATTGCAGTATGAATTCTACATTATAATCACTGTCTCCTAAGGGCTCCTTTACATTAAGCTCCCTAATAAGATTTATGTTATTAGACAACACCCAATCTAAAGTAGGCTCGATCACAAGCTGCTCTAAAAAGCTACCTTGTAATTCCCTCTCTTGGGATCCGACACCAATCTGATTTTCCCAATCCCCTTACATATTGAAGTCCCCTATTACAATTGAGACAATGCCCTTATTACATGCCCTTCCCAGCTCCCTTTACAATCTCAGCCCCATTGTATTCTCGATAGGTTATCCAAAGTCTCTTACGCTTCCAGTATGATTTTTGATTTGGTAGGGGTGGGGCTACATTATATGCAATTTGCAACCCGCCACCTCCCCCCCACCGTTTACAGTTACTGCCCCTGGGACGGTTCCATCGCATTCTCTCCTAGATCTGTGCCACTCTGCCCATGGGTTTCGTGTCCACCGATAGCACAAGCGACAATTCTATTCCATTGTCTCCAGTAACCGACAGCAGCGGTCGACCGGAACCAGTCAAAGGCTCCGATCACCGGATACCATTAACAGCCGCAACGGTCATCTCCCCCGAGATCACCGTGATGCAATGTATACATATAAATCCATTTTTATCAGCTGCAGTCCATTCTCAGGCTCGTTCTCCCACCGCCATACTCACCTGATGTCCCACCACCCAAATTAAACGCCATGGCACCGCGCGCTGCTCCGTCACCACATTCTAGTCCGGGTGGAGTAATGAAGGCAACATGAAAACGTTCCGACCATGCTACTGCAGCCGGAACCTTTAGTCGGTTACTGCCATTGTTTAAACTCGCCGGTGGGAGAATTGTACATAATAACATCAATAAATGAATGAATTGATAGACATGCATTTCTTGCTCTTACCTACAACGATATTCATGCGTAAGACTGATTAAATGCCACAAAGAAGTCTGGCAGTGAGGCGTTTATGCAAGTTTTCAGTTAAAAGGAAATATTGTCCTAACGATTCCATTGCAAAGAATGTAGAATTAATTTAAAACTGAAGTACATCACAGCGGTGCGGGGTTTTTGGAACAGTAGGTGGATATGAAATTTTACTCATAAGCGTATTATTTCAGATCAATAAAATATGACCATGGGTCTCACGAGTTTTAAAATAGTGGGATGATTCTCCAAGATTTATTTACAAATCAATCTGTGAGAGTGCATTAGGTGATTTGTATCTGAAAATTACATTTAAAAATGCAGTTCACTTTCACGACACGTTTAGAATCTTATTCACTAGTTTAATTCCTGAGATGAAGTGGTTGATGTAGGAAACGAGGAGTGACCAATTCTAAGAATAAGGCTCTGATTGAAACATAGAAAGATGGGCAGAGTGGACACTGACTCCTCATCGTTTTTCCTCCAATCCTTCTGAGGGGTCTCGGCTCAAAACATCAACTGTATTCTTTTCCATAGACACTGCCTGGACTGCTGAGTTCCTCTAGCATTTTCTGTGTGTTGCTTTGGACTTCCAGCATCTGCAAATTTTCTCTCGTCTGGGCACTGGGAGGATGCAGGGGTTCCCAACCTTTCTTACACCATGGACCCCTACCATTAACCCAAGTGTTAGTGGACCCCTGGTTGGAAGCATCTGAAAACAAGGTGCTATTGTTTAAAGTTGCCAAATTCAACAAGATATGAGGAGCAAACACGAGGAAATCTGCAGATGCTGGAAATTTAAGCAACACACACATTGGGATGCAGCAGGCCAGGCAGCATCTATAGGAAGAAGTACAGTCGACATTTCGGGCCAAGACCCTTCATCAGGACTAACTGAAAGAAGAGATAGTAAAGAGATTTGAGAGGGGGAGGAGGGAAATCCAAAATGATAGGAGAAGGTAAGGGGGGAAGGATGAAGCTAAGAGCTGGAAAGTTGATTGGCAAAAGGGATACACAGCTGGAGAAGGGAAAGGATCATGGGACAGGAGGCTTAGGGAGAAAGTGGGGAAGGGGGGAGCACCAGAGGAAGATGGAGAACAGGCAAGGAATGATTGTGAGAGGGGCAGAGAGAAAGAAAAAAAGGGGGGGGGGAAGAAATAATAAATAGATAGATAGATAGATAGATAGATAGATAGATAGATAGATAGATAGATAGATAGATAGATAGATAGATAGATAGATAGAGAGAGAAATAAATAAATAAGGGATGGGGTAAGGAGGGGAGGAGGGGCATTAACTGAAGTTAGAGAAATCAATATACATGCCATCAGGTTGGAGGCTACCCAGACGGAATATAAAGTGTTGTTCCTCTAACCTGAGTGTGGCTTCATCTTGACAGTAGAGGAGGCCATAGATAGACATATCAGAATGGGAATGGGACGTGGAATTAAAATATGTGGTCATTGGGAGATCCTGCTTTCTCTGGCAGACAGATATGAGGAGTATTTTTTTCTTTGATAGTTCTGAACCTTTGAAATTTTCTAACCTAGAACAGCAGATAATTGAACAACAAAGGAGTCACAGACATTGGAAAAAAGTAGGATGCTGAAGGTAAATCTGAATAATTTGTGTTTTTACTGAATGGCTTTACTGAATTTACTGAATCCCACCTTGGGGCAGGGTGGGATGGGGTGGTGACTGGCTACTGTTTCTGTTTCCTATGTTCTTGTTGATTGCAGTATCAACATTGAAAAAGCAGAGTGCAAAATGTAATATTTTTCAATAGACATTTGAGTTGTCATCTTAAGATGGCCCATTAAATAATATGGCCAGATGACCAGTGAAACTTGAAAATGATATACCAGGTCAGAGATCCTGAAATAATAATTTTACAATATGAAATATTAAATTTAGCGGCAGCACCATTGCCTTTAGGATAGAAATCTAGAGTTTAATCCCAATAAAAACTGTCCATATTCTTATAATGTTTCCCAATATCTAATAATCATTATTGATACTCAAAGGTTAGAACTGCCCAAGTTCAAAAATTGTAAATTGGAATTCTTACTACATATAATTTTCTTTGATGCTGTAAATTAAATACACATAGCTTCTAGAAAGCAAACTTTGCTATTGGATGAAGTTGTCCTTAGCATTCAGAATCAGATTTATCATTGTCTTAAATGGCATGAAGGTGTTTTGCAGCAGCAATACAGTACAAAAATGTAAAGTTACAGAACAGATAAGTAGTGCAAAAAAAGGATGAATATCACGAGTTCATTGACCCTTCAGAAATCTGATGGTGGAGTGGAAAAATCTGCTTCTTAAGCAGTGAGTGTGTGTCTTCAGGATCCTGTACCTCCTCCTTGATGGTAGTAATGAGAAGAGGAAATATTCTGAATGACGAGGGTCTTTAATAATGGATGCTGTCTTCTTGAGGCACTGCCTCTTGAAAATGTCCTCAATGATGGGGAGGGTTGTGTCTGTGATGGAAGTGGCTGAGTCTCTACAGCCTCTTACAATCCTGTGCATTAGAGCCTCCATAACAGTCAACGTGCTCTCCACCATACATCTACAGAAATTTACAAGAGTCTGGTAACATGCCTAATCTCCTCAAATTTGTAATGGCATAGAGCCACTAGTGTACTTCTTTCATGACCGTTAGACCCAAGATAGATCCTCCAAGATGTTGACACCCAGGAACTTAAAGCTGCTCACCCCTTCCACCATTGACCCCTCAATGAGGACTGGTGTGCGTTCTTTCACTTCCTATGAAGTCCACAATCAATTCCTTGGTCTTACAGATGTTGAATAAGGCTGTTGTTGTGACGCCACTCAACCGGATAATTTATCTCATTCCTGTATAGCTCCTTGTTATCATCTGTGCTCTTACCACAGCAGTGGTGTCATCTGCCAACTTATAGATGGTGCTTGAGCTGTGCTTAGTCACACAGTTACCAGGTAGAGAGAGCAGAGCAGAGGCTAAACAAGCATCCCTGGGGTGTGCCTGTGTTGATGTGAGCAAGAAAAAGATGTTATGACTGATTCACAGTGACTGTGGTCTTCAATGACAAAGTCAAAGATCCAATTACAGGGGAAGGTTTAGAAGCGTGTTGCTTAATTTTGAGAGGGAGTTGGTGTTGAACACTGAGCTGGAATTGATAAACAGCAGTCTGATTTGTGCTTTACTGTTGTCTAGGTGTAGTGTATTCAATATTTCAGTAATATTGTAAATATATTGTTTGATTAAGCATTCTTTACATAATTTAATATGGATTATACTGAATCTGAGAAGTACATGAATAAAATAGGTCATTATGCCACCACATCATATCATAAACACCTCAGTAAAAAGAAAAACTAACTCAACAAAATATATACCACTCCTGTGTTTTTCGTTCAATTAGTTTCTGGAGTTACAAAACATAACAGTGACAATCAGGAAATTTTTAAATGAACCTGAGACACTACCTCAGCACATTTTTCTTCAGAAGGGGAGGGGGACATTCAAGTTTAAAAAAATCACAGCATGTTTTTCTTCAGAAGCAAACAAGTCTGTCTGGGCAGTTCCACGAGTGTCTTCCATTGTGCTCCTCTTTGCACCTCACTTCTCCCTAACTCCTACAAAAGAGACTCAAAAACCCACATTCTCCTAAAAATTGGATGCTGCCAATCTCTCTCAAATGTTACAAGGCATCCCATTGGACAGAATGTTATCGAGACAAACCCAATCACAGTGATCATTGAATCATGGTGGATTCAATTTGTTTTTTTTTGACATTGATCAACAAAAAATTACTCTTTTGTGTAAAAATGAAAACCGATCTCTACAAAGTGATCTAAATTAATTATAAATATAAAACACAAATCCATTGATTGCTCAAGTATCCCCTCCCCTTTAATATGACACATCAAATCATCACTGATGCAGCCAGTTGGTTTTAGAAGTCACTTAATTAGTTAAATAGAGATCTGAATTTGGAGACCTGTGTGCAGTCAAGGTGTTTTGATTGATTGTAGTAAAAATACACTTGTATCTGGAAGGTCCAACTGCTGGTGAGTTAGTACCCTAGCAAAAACCACACCATGAAGACAAAAGAACCCTCCAAGCAATTCTAGGAAAAGGTTATTGAAAAGCACAAGACAGGAGATGGATACAAGAAAATTTCCAAGTCACTGAATATCCTTTGGAATGCAATTAAGTCAATCATCAAGAAATGGAAAGAATATGGCACAGCTGTAAAACTGCTGTAAAGTTTTCTAACTCTAGAAACTTGCATGGTCACTCAGTTTTACAGCTGTGCAGTTTTCTTTCCATAACCATCAAGCTCAAGGATCACATTGATATCAAAGCTGCTACACAGAGCATGGGTACTGTGTAAGCTTGGTTTAAAGGCAGATAAAAATTTAAAGCAGAATCATTTTTCTCATGTTAGTATATGGTAGACATGTTTTTATACTATGGGGGTGCTGGAAAGTATATTGTGCCAAAGAGGGGTGTTGGCAAGTATAAAAGTGCTTTAGGGGGGTGTTGGGCTAAAAAAAAAAGTTTGGGAAACAATGATTTAATGAGCCTAATTAAATATATTGATCTACTGTAGCTCTTTAAGTTATACTTCTTGTCAATAACTTTAGCTGTAGCATTTTTACCTTTCAAAAGCATCTGACAGTTATACTACAGGTTTTGAGAAGAAAATAGAAAAAAGAGATTGCATAGAATTAATGTAAAGAAATACTCATTCAAAATTAGAGCAGCCCACGTTTCTGCAATGACTTTCCTGACCTCAGAATCTTCCAACCAGTAAAATGGCCTAAAAGTGTTGTTGCTGCTGCTGTTGTAATGTGCCATTAACTTTGTTGTTTGAGGAAAGTTAGTTATCTTTATTGAAGTTGAGGTTGTGTTAGATAATTCTTACAATATTTACATAAGTAGGAATAGGGAAAGTCCATTTCTTGTTGTTTAGGTTGATAATTACAAATTTGGAATCTATTTCGTCTTTCGCCCAAGTTTGGCTAAGAGGAGGATATAAACTGTATTGGTAAGTGATTTTGTGTAAAATATATAGTTACCAATGTCAGTTAATGTCAGTAATATATTATTGGATGTAAATATCTGAAAAAAAGAACTAAATAACTTTGGGTAAATTGAACCAAAGTGTTCCTTTTGAAATAAATTCTTTAATATGCGGCTGCAAAATCACTACCTGAATGTATTTTAATTTTATATTGTGCAACAAATTGAATACCATTATCACTTCATATGAGGTAGTTTTCAGCTTTTAACAGAAACAGTGAGGTCTAAAATTCCATAGAGTGGGGTGCAAGTTAATAATTAGAGGTATGCTTCAAATCCAATAATAAAGTTTTAAAAAGATAACATTTCTGGCATGTGGCCCCGTGGGGCAAGAGCTCTTTGAACTTTGGACCTTTGAGCCTTGAAGAGGATGAAGACTTCTTCAAATTCATACTTGAGGCTTTCCTTTATCATCCAATGAAGAAGGAAAAATGCTGGAAATAATCAACAGTTCATAGGGTTGGTAGAAATGGGAAAAATAAGACAGATTATCTACAATTAACATGAGTTAATCACCCTCTCTCTGCCACCTGTACCATAAATTCTCTGCGTCTCCTACATACTATTGTTCTTTTACCTCTCCTTCCTCGCAATATATAAAAAAAAAATTTGCTAAGATTATTCACCAAACCTTGCTGACTTGCTGAATTATTTTAGCATTTTTTATTTTTTGTTAAAGTAATAAAAGATGATTATGACAAATGTCAACTTCAAAAACCAGTAAATAAAACAGACAGGATATGGAAAGTTAAATTTAAGGGGTAAATAGGTATGTGAAAAAGATAACAGGAAAGGGACCTCAAAATGGTTTTGTCAATATTAGGAATAGGATGGTTAAAAGCATAGTAAGACAACAAAGGAAACTTTCCAGAGGTAGACTGCTTAACTGAGATTTGAATGTGTAATTTACCAATAAAAAACCATTATGCTAAAGTTGCAGTGGGAATTGTGGTGAACTACATATACCTGTCTGGACACGCCCCCCTTGCTGACTGCTCCTGTGGCTCCTCCCACTGACCGTGGCTCTTCCCACGGACCCCAGTATAAAGGCAATTGGAGACACAGCCCCGGCCTCAGTCTCCAGGATATAGTGGTCAATTGCTGCTTGTTCTTTCTTCCAGCCAATAAAAGCCTATATCTCCCCTCACGTCTCTGAGAGTTATTGATGGTGCATCAGAAATAGAAATATTGAAGAGGATAAAGAAAATCAAAGTTTATTACAAAGGTTGGTTTCTCTCGAATTTAACAAGTCTCCCAGTCCAGAGGATCTGGAGTGCCAGGTTGTTGAGGGAAGCTTGGTCACAGATTGGTAATTGGTTTATTTTTGCCATGTGTACCAAGCTTATGCTTGTGTGCTATCCAGATATGTCATACCATACAAAGTACATTTAGGTAGAACAAGAAAGGAAAACAATGCAAAATATAATGTTACATCTCTGACCATGATCCGTCAGTCCTACCTAGAGTGCTTTTGGAGGACTGGAGAAGCATAGATGTTATATCTCCATTGCAAAATGGGGAACAAGGACAACCTGACACCTGTCTTCAGGACAGGCTAATGCTGGCAGTGGGTAGCCTTCTAGAGACCAGTCTGAGGGCTGAAGTCATTGCCATGAATATATGGAGAAACATGGTTTAATAATATGGGAAATATTAATAAACGATAGCTTTATTGAAGCATCAACCCAACTGGGTTCTTTATATAACTGATGATTAGATCAGGAGCTATCATATAAATGGACCTTCAAAAGGAATTGGATAGGGGTCAATGAGGGTGAAGCCTTCCTCAAATTCATACACGAAACCTTCCTTGAGGAAAGTACAGAATAGGAAATGGAAGATTGTGGTAGAAAAAGGAATGGTGATAATGTGTATGTGAAATGGACTAAAGGGAAGGCAGCAATATAGAGTGAATGCTTTTCTAAATATCCCAAGGGATCTGTTTTAGGATGACATTTTCCCTTAGCATATCTAATGACTTGGATGTGAATCCAAGGGGATTGTTTCAACAGCTGTTGATGACACAGAGCCTGACAATGTGATAAATAACATCCAGGACAGTACCGAAGATCAAGAGAACAGGTAGTCCCAAAACAGTGTTAGTTAGGGTTTGCTGTAATTCCAAATGGTGCTATTGAATGTGATGGACTTTGGAAGCTTCAGCACAATCTCAATAAAACTACTTTGAGTCAGTTGCAAGAAAGTTGGGACCTTGATAGGGTCCAATGCAGCAAAGTGGTTACAAAAACTTATGGGATACTTTGTTGAGCAATTTGCCAGTGGGATGGCTGTTAAGAATTGAAGCTCACTATCAGAAAGGCTTATGGAATAATTTTCTGTGATAACTCTGAAGTAGTTGACGTAAATCAATCTGCAGGGTGTGTGGGAAAAGCCAAGCTATGCAACTACATTGGAAAGCTCTCTAAAGAACTGGATTGGTAGACTCAATGACCCATCTAGGGAATCTTGCACCTTTTATCAGTAAAAACTACTTGATTAAATGTTACCATTTCCCTCCTTGAATTGCAAAATGATCTGAATAGATCTCATTGTAATCAATAAACAGCCCTATTTTATAAACGTTCATGCAATTTCAAACACTGACCCTTGTTAGCAGAAACATCAAACATCAACAGAAACATCACAGTATGCACTGTGAGAGTGAATAGGGATTGGTTTGTAATGGAAATTCATTAAAAGGGAATTATTCTTCTGACGATGCCTCTCTGATAGAGGAAAAAATAGAAAGGAATGTGAACAATCGTGTCAGTACTGGCTGAATTAATACCTTTCTTGCCTTCATGTCAGAAGGCAGCAGATTCAAGACCCTTTCCAGAGGTTTGAACATAAATACTATTGCTGACGTTCAAGTGCAACACTGAGTGGCATTGTACTGTCCCGCTGACCAATATAGCTGAGCTTTTATCTGCACTCAGGTGATCATTGAGAATAGGGTCTCACTCAATAGTTACCCCTCATTTAATGTTACTAAAAATATTTTCTGGCTGTTTATGGGAGTAACTTTGGAAAATTAACTCCATGGGTCCTGCATTGCAACCATGACTTCATATAGCTATGAAGTGCTCGGGGGCAATCAGTAAAGTGCTACACTATTTTAAGTCATCCTTTGTACTATCATACTATTATTGTTGTTCTTGTTCCTTTTTGTGCCTTGTGGGGCATTGGGTGGCATCTTTGCCGTTTCCACAGCACTTGATTGTTTGCTCAATGCTCTACATTGCATGGGGAAGCCTGAAAGGAGCCGGCTGGATTCAGACTGAGAACCATTCACCTTGAAGTCCGGTGCTGATGCCACCACACCACCAGCTGGCTACATCACACCATTGCCTTAAAGATAAATCATTCCAAGGCACATAATTAAACTGCCCATGTTGTTTCCATTGTCTGCACCTCTCTACCTCATATTATGATAAAATACCTAACTATTAAAAAGACGTGAAAATATTTTCAGAAGTTGTTTGGACAAACCGTTGTGCTACATGTAGTGAATAATCTTTATAACTAAATTTCTCTTTGCAAATCAATTGGACAGTATACATTTAATATTCTTGAAGCTTCATGGAGGTCTGCAACCAGTAGTGTTTCTCAGGAATTCATACTGGGACGTCTGCTGTTTGGGATATATATAGTCTGATAAATACATGACTGGGTGGGTTAGTAAGTTGTCAGACAATAGATCGATTGGCTACATTGTGGGTAGCAAATTTCCAAAGGATACAGTGGGCTGTAGGTTAGTTGCAGATCTAGATGGATTTTCATCCAACCGAGTACGAGGAGTTGTACTTTGGGAGATGAAATGTATAGACACAGTACACAGTTAGTGGCAGGACCCTTAACAGCAATAATGTATAGAGATATCTTGGGGTCCAAGCTTATAGTTCCCTGATAGTAGCTGCACAGGTTGATAGGATGGTAAAGAAGGCATTTGACATGCATGCAAGAGGCCTACTAGCCTGGAGTGAATATCTGTCACAACCCCTCCCCTTGCTAAGTGAAGATTTCTAACCTAGCTTCTTCCTATGGACATCAACTTCGAGATCAAGTATCTTTCCAAAACTTCTCCTGGGTACAGACTATCATTCCTCCATCTATTCCAATAGGTTGCGCATATTGGAAAACCCCTTTTCCATCTGATCTTTAAAGAACCCATTGAGTACTTCCCAGTGTAGGATTTCTGTGTGATTTTCTCTTTAGAGTATTTACTTCCTCAATCTCAGCTGCACACAGTTCCTAAATATCCATTGAATATCACCATTATAATTGTCCATAAACAGGTAACAACAGTGCATCAATGTCCACGTTAGTCCACCTTCCTTTCCACAAACAGACCATGCCATTTCCTCAATGCAAGTTCAAAAATCAGTGTCTCTGTCACTGTTAGTTCATCAGGTCAGCTCACAACATCTCTCAATGAGCTGAAGATAGTTCATCTCTTTCACAGGGATGTTTGCATTGTGTTCGATGTGATGCATGACTTCCTGAAAATGAGCCTCATTATCAAATTATTGATTGTGTATGGCTGTCTTCTTTTGCCTAAGGATTAGTAATCTCACATTTCACTTGTAGAAAATTATATGCATCAGCTATGTAATTTTACAATATAATAATGTACATAAAAATGAAACATTCATAAAAGTGAGGAAGAGTACAGTTCTTCTGCTGAGGATTCTGTCTGTACCTTTAATTCTAAGCACCTTGTAAAATATGTCAGAACAGAGCGATTGGTTATGTCCCTCGCACAGGAGTGAACACCCAATGTAGTTTAACCTTCTGACACCAACCATGCCATCTGCATGAGTTTCTTCCCATTTTAGTGATTCTAGACTGTCTAAAATTGTTCAGGCCTTCCCTCTTTACTTGTTAAGGATTAGATCTGACTGAGAACTGACACATCTTCCAAACTTTGTTGTTTTCCTAGAGAACTGTAACTGAGCAAGGCTACACACTCTGTTCTATCAAGCCATGGGATTTTATCAACCAGATATACAAACTATTCTTGTAACATTAAGAATAACACAAATAGCAATATTAATAGGCCTAGTGGTCCAACTTGTTGTATTGTAGGAGTATTCACATAAGAAATATATACTTATACCCCAATAGTAAGAAAAACACACTCAAATAGTTCTATCTTGTGACAATATAATACTTTGTAGACATCAGAAGTCCTAGGATTACATCTCTGTTTCCAAAGAAATTACAACAGAATAGGTCAAAAGGTTATTAGGAGTACAGCATTGCTCAGGGGTAGCTATCTTTCACCTCCTGGTAAGCATTTTACCATTGCCTTACATAATACATAAAATGCAGTAAGATAAATAGTTCTAAAAACCAAAGGCATCATTGGCACTTAACAACACATTTATTAAGTACATTATATAAACTTTAAACACACACACACAAACACACAACCCTAGGGCGGTTGGATGTTTTTGAACATCCTTCCAGCAGTTCCTGTACCCAAGCTGGTGCCAAACGTATTGCTTCATAAGCTTTCCTTCGGGCTGCACTGGTGTGATCAAGAGGGGGATATTGCCGACTGGGCAACTCAGGATCTCATTACCTTCCCCCAGGCTTGTGATGGTGGCTATCACCCGTTGTCCTTTGAGACAGACGGTTGCAATGTCAGAAAGTAAATATGCAACACCCAAACAGATTAGCAAAAAATAATGTTTGTTGACTCATCTTTCAGTAAGATTGTGTTATTAAACCAATAATTTGTGACAGACCCATTCCAATCCCCCTCAAGATGAGGCGAGAAACATGTGTCCCCTTACACAACGTTAGTGATCAAGACTAGCAAGGATAATGTGATCGGTACAGTTACCGCTCTTCACTCTTCCAGGGTTGAAGATGAGCCAGAGGAATGGGTAAAGATGTGAGTATGAGGTAGGGATTCCAAAGCAATCATATAAAAGATAACTCATGATAGTGCAGGTGATGTATGGGAGATAATGGAATCTTAGGAGTGGAACTATTATTTTAAAAAGCAGAATCACCAAACTTTCATCTTTGCTAGCTTCAACAATTCAGCAAAAAGAGCAGTACAGAAACAACAATTCCAGTGGCTAGGGAAATTGTCCATTGGAAAACTGCAAAAAAAACACCCGGAAACTTTGCAAAATTTGCAACAGCTAGAAAGGTCTTACCTATAGATTTGGCTAGAGGGTTAACTAAGGGAAATTAGTTTGAGAAACAAACTTGTGAAAGGATGTGCCTCGCTTGTCTGAATATGTCAGTTCAGTGACTCTCAAAGTGTAGAGAGAAATATTCTTTTAATTTGACTGAGTTTCTTCTAGCCAAGTTGTTTTAGTATATTCTTAGTTGCATCTATCATAAATCATTTCTTAAAACTGGATTTGCACTTCTGTCTTGACATATGCAACATAGATTATTATCAAATTACTCCAAGAGTCATTGCCTCTACAAACCTTAAAAAAAATACTGGGTGATTCTCTGATAGCGGTATACCTGAGCAACTTTTGTCATCAGAAATTCCTACCTTCCAAGTGAACCAAAGGATCACATTAGCACTGTTCTGAGAGTGGACACTGTCAAGGCATGGTACACAGGCAGTTTTACTCCGATATTTTTAAACAACTATGAAAATTGTTTAGGGCCAAGTCATTTTTTTTCTCTCTACCTGTTCATGGCAGTACCATGTATCTAAATACACAGCAATAATTGAAAGCTTGTCTGTCTATGTACTGTAATGTTGTCCATTTAGGATTAATGTTATCTGTGTAACCCTAAAATTTAACATTATCAATCAGTCTCCAATAGTAAAATTTGTAATACGCTTGTTTCTCTGTTCTTCATCTTGTAATTGAAGAATATCTGAAATGTAATTGAATTCATAAGAACACCAGTAATAATATAGGGCATTATTCACACCATAGTATGAACTGTTCATGACTGTTTGATCAGGACAAATAGGAAATCTGGGTAGATAGACCAGTCAATGAGACTTCAATCTCTAAAAGGTTTCTTGTATTTATCAGTTTCAGTACAATGGGGGAAAATATTATTGTTTTATTATACTTCAGTGCATCTTTCCATCTTATCATCCCAAGTAAAAACTCAGATCAAGTTTTGCTGAACCATTTAGAACATAACCCAGAAATACAGAAATTTGTCATGTTACCTTGACATTTAACAATGAAGTAGAATACTGACCATAGTTGAAGAAATGGTAATGTCTACATTCTTTGTAGCAAGAATGTTCATATACTTGTTGGCCATAAAGGAAAAGTGCAATAAGATATCTGTAGAATGGAGAAGTCTTCATTAAAAATTATGATCTTTCACAATGTTCTGGTCTAACAACTTTAAAGTCATGTTCCCATAAGTGGGACTATTCAATGACATAACAGTGTCTGTACTTTTCTTCAAGTGTAAAGGGATCAATGCAAGGAATTCCTCTAGTCCTGATGAAGGGTCTCGGCCCGAAACGTCAACAGTGCTTCTCCTTATAGATGCTGCCTGGCCTGGCCTGCTGTGTTCCACCAGCATTTTGTGTGTGTTGCAAGGAATTCCTCTATTAGTTTACCTTCAATATCTGGGCTGGAATCTTTCAGCTTTCTTAAGGTGTTATTCATCATTTCTGCAATTGATTCTTTGTCATCCCAGGTATCTATGTTAATTTCATCTGCAGTGCGGTCAGAGTGAATGTTTAAGCGAACAGGAACAATCACTTTGCTGGAGGCAAGGATTAATGGTTCCAGTGTATTAGTTCACACATGACCAAGAGATAAGGGCTATTTAGTGATATTTAAATTGGAATCATCATTGCTCATAGATTCCCTTAAATAATATTCTCCAAGTAATTAAGTTTTAGTCCAAGCCAGATGAGGCAACTTCTATAGTAAATGCAACTTCAGCTGCTAATAAGCAAATAGTAAGTAAGGCACAGAGCATTGTTATAAGCACAAATATTAAAAGAAAAGTATAACAAAAGCAACATTTGTTCCTGGAGTTTGAGCCTTTCTTACTATGAAAACAGCAACACATTCTTGGTGTATTAACCCTGAGCAATGTATCAATAAGACTTCCTCAAGAGAACAGGATTTTTTTCTCATTTCTTTTTAGGTCTAAATATGTGTTTAAAAAATTAAAGCTGCCTGGGAATTGGAATTTCAAGAGTTACTTTCAGATAATCAATAGAGTAAAATTTTCCATCTGGTAAATACATCTATTTATGCCCATCATTCCTTGATACAGTTCAGGGTAGTGCATCGGGCGTATGTATCAAAGGATAAATTAGCCCGTATTTTTCCCAATATTAATCCTATTTGTGATAGATGTAATACTCAGGTGGCCACTTTAACTCACATGTCTTGCATAAATTGGAGAATTTTTGGAAAAATGTTTTGAAAACCTTATCAAAAGTGCTGGATCTGGATTTACAACCAAACTTATTTAGTTATTTTTGGGATTATTCCATCAGAAGCAGGATATATTCCTACTTCCACTCAGCGGATGATAGCCTTTTCAACCTTTTTAGCTAGGAGAGCCATTTTACTTAAATGGAAGGACCCTAACCCTCCTACTGCCTTTTATTGGTTTTCCTCTATCATGTCCTGTTTAAGTCTAGAGAAAATAAGAAGTCAGACATTGGATACATCCTTTAGATTTGAAGAAATCTGGCAACCTTTTATTCAATATTTTCATATGATCTGATTTTTGTACTGATTCTCTTCCAGCTATTTTTCAAAAGCTTGGATTTAATCAGAGAGTCTCTCTTCTCCTGGTTTTTCTCTCAGGACAGCCTGCCCGGTCCTTTTTTCCCTCTTTAGAATAGTGGGTTTTTTCCTCTTTTCTTTTATATAAAAATTTCTAATAGTCCTTTCTTTCTTCATAAATTGATGATGAGAATTATACATGCTATATCAAATTTATACTTTGTAGATCAACACTATGTGTGATTCTGATATTGTTTATTTTACCTTCTATATGAACTGCTATTGAAATATATACCAAAAACATTCTCCTCTTGTTTGTATACACACTGTTTTTTAAATCAATAAAAGGATTGAAAAAAGAAAGAAAGAAATATGTGTTCAATCATTTCAACACATCCCATCCCCCTTTCTGTTGTGGTGTAGGGGTTTTGTGGTGGGCCCATGTACCGGTCTAATATAAGGGTTCCACTCAATCTGGGGGGCTTAAATCCTGCTAGGGCGGGTTTGATGTTCTCTATGAATGGTTTGATGAGCTTTACTCACAGCCTTGTTTCCCTTCTTGGTCTCGATTACCACAGTGCTATCATTGATAACTTGGGTGATGAGACAAGGAGGTTGGCAATTAGGATGGAAAATAGGATCAGAACTGTTTTTATGCTTTTATGGAATTTCTTTTTTTGGACCCAGTCTCCCCTATGTGGTATCCAAACTTTCACTAGTGTGTGGCCTGGTGTGGTGAACTATGTGCCTGTCAGGACACGCCCCTGCTGACTGCTCCTGTGGCTCCTCCCACAGGCCCCTGTATAAAGGAGGTCTGAGGCCTGACGCTCGGCCTCAGTCTCCAGGACATTGTATGATAGACACTCACTCCTGGTTCCTTCTTCCAGTCAATAAAAGCTGATATCTCGCCTTACGTCTCAGTGCGAGTTATTGATGGTGCATCACCTGGAAGGCTAGTTCACCTGGAGATGGGCTGATTCAAGGCTGGTGCCCTGATTGAAGTGAAGCAGGTGAACACGTATCACTGGGAGCAGGGGTTTGGCTGCTGGCTCTGTAAACGAAGACCTGGGCTTGCATTGATTATGCTGTTCAATCCAAACTGCTACACTTGTCAGTTGTGGGTTGCCATGGTCATTCTGTATCACCGTGATTTTCAGTCATTTTTTGCACTTATTGAAAGACTCCTGAGTGATACAACAAATTTACTATTGGTTAACAGACTGGTAACTTACATTTTAAACAGCAGCTCAAAATTCATACTTGTTTTAGCTGAGATGCTTAGGAGATAAAATGAATCATAGCACACACACACAAGAGGATAGAAGAGACTTCTTATGGAGTTCAGAACAGGACAGATTGAAATTATGAAACCTAACTATATCTCCTAACTCCACCCATCTTCTGCCACACATACCAACTCATCTCCCCAACAACCATTCAACAGTGAAATTTATCAAGCCCTTCAGGTCGAGCCATTCAATGTAGCATCAGCTCCCTTTATCTAGGGTAAGCATGATGTACGTTAACAAATTGCTTTCAATGCACTATTGAAATTTGATCCTGGGATGTATTTACCCTGCATTATATTTGGTATAATTTCTTCCTTTTAATCAGCCCCTTGGGGATTGATTGGAAACAGTATATCGAGATACTGATACAAAGCTAATTGAAACAATTCTGCACTGTGTTTGGGTCTATTTGCAGACCCTCTGGTTAAGGTCACAGCTTGCACGCTGTCAAGTAGCAGACATAAGATGGAGAGCAATTTTGGCTGGCAGCCAGAATTGGGAAGGATGCTCTGTAGGACCCTGGTGATTTTCACTCTAGATGATAGCAGGGAAATCCCTCCATTGGAGTCTTGTTGGTTGGACAGTGGCCAATCGGAGATCTGGATCCATTAGCAAGGTCAAATAAATACAAGGCAGGGGCAAGTGGAGTGCCCATTGTTGGAGTGGGGGAGACTTTTGGCTTTGGTTCAACAGGCTTGGGTGATAACAGGTGTGGGCCACACAAGTATCAGGCAACATGAGTGAATCTGCAGATGCTGGAAATAAATAAAAACACAAAATGCTGGCAGAACTCAGCAGGCCAGACAACATCTATGGGAGGAGCTAGTGACAACAAGTATCAGGTAAGCTTTTTCTTGCTCATTCTTCACCTGTATGTGTACACTTAGGGCAATTGGAACGACTCCAGGGAGCTGTGTTCTGTTCTTTGTGTGAGATGTGGGAATTCTAGGAGACCTCCTGCTTCCCAGATAACCACACCTTCACCAGGTGCACCGAGTTGCAACTTGATGACCTTTGGCTCATAAGGGAAACTGAGAAGATGATGGCTGGAACTTCAAGGAGGAAGTCATCCCTAGGCTGCAGGAGGCAGGTAGATGGGTGACAGTCAGGAGGGGGAAGAGAAATCGGCAGCCAGTGTAGAGTACCCTCATGGCCCTTTCTCATCAATAACAAGTCTACTGTTTTAGGTACTCTTGGGGGAGATGACCTGGGGTGGGGGTTCGGGAGCTGCAGCGCCTGGGTCTCTGGCAATGAGTTTGGTGCTGTAGTTCAGGAGGGAAGAGGCCAGAGGAGGAATGCAGTGGTGATGGGAGATTCCATAGACAGAGGAGAGTCTGTGGATGTGATACAGTGACCTAGGTGGGTTGTTCCCTCCCAGGTGCCAGTATAAGGAACGTCTTGCATCACATCCATGGTATTCTAAAGGGGAAGAGTGAGCAGCCAGAGGTCTTGGTACACATTGGTACCATTAACTTAGGAAGGAAAAGAGAGGAGATCCTAAAGGGAAGTTTAGAGAGCTAGGTAGAAAACTGAGAACCAGGACATCTCTGGTTCGCTGGCTTTGCCACACAGCAGTGACAGCAAGAGGAGCATGATTTGGCAGATGAACGAGTGGCTGAGGAACTGGTGCATGAGGCAGGTTTTCAGATTTCTGGATGGTTGGGATCTCTTCTGGGGAAGGTATGATCTGTACAAAAGGAATGGGCTTCACCTGAACCCAAGGGGGACCAATAACATGTACTTTTCAAATGTCAGTGAAAACCGTTGAAATCCCCAAGGACTGAAAATGGACTAACACTGTCCTGGTATATAAGAAGGGTGACAACATTGACCCTGGTAACTATAGACCAGTAAGCTTAGTGTGTATTGTAGGTAAGATAATGGAAACATTAATAAAGAATGAGATGGAAAAAACAGCTGATAAGAACAAACATGTTAGCAGAATGTCAGCATGGGTTCAGAAAGGGGAAATCATGTTTTACTAATATGCTGGAGTTCGATGAAGAGGCAACTAAAATTCATGATGGCAATAAAGCATTTGATATCATTTAATTGGACTTTCAGAGGCTTTTGACAAGGTATCCCATGAGAGGTTAATAATCAAATTACAGGAGGTGGGCATTTGGTAAGGTGTGCAAAAGGGTGCAGAATCGGTTCAGAAAAAGAAAACACAGGGTTATGGTGATAGAATAATTTTCATACCTAGAATATGTCAGCAGTGGGGTTCCACAGGGACCTGTTTTGGGGCCACTGCTGTTTTCAATTTACATTAATGATTTGGATAAGCACATTACAAATAGACAATAGACAATAGACAGTAGGTGCAGGAGTAGACCATTCAGCCCTTCTAGCCAGCACCGCCATTCACTGTGATCATGGCACAATCAGTACCCCGTTCCTGCCCTCTCCCCATATCCCTTGACCCCGCTATTGTCGTGGTTTCTCGTGCCCCACAAATGATTAGGAGATGCATAAGATTCTTCAAGAAGGGTTAAACTTTAATTTGCAAATCAAAGCTGAAATAGTCATTGAGCTAGTCGCTGATTGCCCACTGATCTATGGACACAGCATTTTTTATAGCAATCTCCTGGTTGCTATAGTTGCGTATCACACGCACCACACGTACATCTTGTCACTATTGTTTCTACCCATTGACTTAATCATGTTCTAATCTACATCTCTTAGCTACTTCTCATTACCATACCATTGTCCTTTACATTCCTAAGATTTCATTCTCTAGCAAATAGCAAGTTTACATTCTTAATACTTCATGACTTAATCATGTTCTAATCTACATCTCTTAGCTACCTTTCATTAACACACCATTGTCTTCTACATTCTTAATATTTCATTCTCCTGCTAAATTGGGTACATGCATAGCAAATAGCAAACTCAGATTACATAATTTACATCTCTTAGCTTCCTCTAACACACCATTGTCTTCTACATTCCTAGGATACATTTTGGATACATGCATAGCAAGCTGACTACATAGTTTTGGTTACACAGCAAATAATGCAACTTGTATACGCCAATATATCCCCCCTTTGAGACCCAGAGGGACTTACACAGAGAAAGAAGACTAAGAGTCCACGCACAAAAGCCCCAATAAACTCAAGCACTTATTCCCAAATCTCGGGTTAAACTATAATTTTCTGTGCCAAAACCTCAAAGTATTCTCTCCCTGTTACCCTGGGCCGCTGAGCCAAAAACCTGTCCCTTTGTATGTGAGACAGGGAAAAAAAACTCAGAAGCCCTTACAATCTACTCCCACACTGTCGTTTTGCTCTTGTTCATCCTGCAGGTTTTGTAGGCTATAACGATACATTTTCGGTGTTTCTTTCTCCACTAAGCTTGCTTCAGTAATTGCCACAAGCATCAGAAATTGTTTGGTTGCAGCACGCACTACAAGAGATTTGCGACAAGGAAGAAAACAGCACAGCACAAGCGCACAGCTCAACAATACAATACTGACAGTTACTGCTATTTTAGTCAGCCATGCTCCCCATCTTCCGAGTCTATTTTCCAACCAATCAAAGAACTGATGTTCAAATCCTGCATTCTGTTTGACCTCCGTCCGCAGATTCTTTAATTTATTCATTGCTCTGGTGAAAGACCCTTCTGGGCTAGTATTGTTCAGTATGAAAGTGCAGCATTGTTCTCCAAACATTACACACACACCCCCTTTTTCTGCCAAAAGCCAATCCAGTACCTGTCTGTTTTGCCACACCACCCTGCTAGTTGCATCTAGCTGTTTTCCTAGGGCCTCCAGTGCATCTTCGGTGTAGTTGATGAATCTCTGTTGATTGTAGTATATATAGTTTATCCATTCAACATTTTTGCTTACCCCTATCACAGGTATGATAGCTTCCCAGTGAGCATCTCATGCGGTGTCAGGCATGTCATTTGATTAGTTTGCATGCGGTAACTCATCAATGCTAACGGTAAAGCATCGACCCAATTAAGTTTAGTGTCTGCACAAATTTTGTTTAGTTTGGCTTTCAGGGTTCCATTAATTCTCTCTACCATGCCCTGCGACTGAGGGTGGTATACACATCCAAATCTTTGCTTTATCCTCAGCGCCTGTAGTACCAGTTTGACCACTTTCTGGATAAAAGCTGAACCATTGTCTGAGCTAACTTTTGTAGGTATTCCAAACCTTGGGATCACTTCATTTGTCAGAAATCTTACCACTGTCTTTGCCCCTTGATCTTTTGAAGGTACCGCCTCCACCCATCTGCTAAATCAATCAATTACTACCAGTATGTATCTTTTCCCTCTCACTGTCTTTATCATGTCTACGTAATCGATCACTAGATGTTTAAATAGTCCTTCAGGTACAGGAATGTGACCTATTGGGGTTGTAATTCCCTTTCGAACATTATTCTGTGCGCATACCTCGCACTGTGACAAGACAAAGTCCACTGAAGCCTGTAAATAAGGTGACCAAAAACCATCCTTCTTTATTTTCTTTATCACTCCCCCCTTGCACAATGGTCCATCCCATGCACTTCTGAAATCAGAAACGTCAGTAGAGGGGTGGGCGCTACCAACAAACCCTCTTTCTTGCTCCACAAGCCTTCCGGGTTCTGCTTGGCCCCCCTTTTTCTCCACATTGTTTGTTCTGCCAAAGTTGCCTTACCTTGTATTTCAATTAGGTCCTTTACCTCCAGTTCTGGAGTTAGGCTTACCTGGGGGGCAATGACAGCTGATGTACACCCAGACACTGCCTCGTCCGCAGCTTGATTTCCCTTTGTAATTACATAATTTCCCTTTTTATGTGCCTGGCATTTTACTATAGCCAATGCTTTAGGTTTCATTATGGCTTTTACTAAGTCTAGAATTTGCTGACAATGTTGTATGGGATCTCCATTACTTTTTTAAAACCTCTCTGCTTCCACACTGCCCCGAACAAATGGCATACTCCATGGGCATATGCCGAATCAGTATAGATGTCTACTTTCTCACCTTCCATCATTTCACACGCAACTGTCAGGGCTTTGATTTCCGCTAGTTGGGCGGAACACGGTTGGGGACAGGACTCCATCCTAATAATCTTATAGCTCGACTGATCCTGCTGTACTACTGAGAACCCTGCATGATTTCCATCATAATCCCTATAACAAGAGCCATCTACAAACAGCACCTTTTTATCTGCATCCTCTACTGGTTCTGACCGTAAATCTGCTCTTAATTTGGCAAATGTCATCGTCCTCCCTACGCAATCATGGGGTTCTCCTTCATAGTCTAAAGGGACAAAATCGGCTATATTACTGGTAGTGAATCTCTGTATAGTTATGTCAGGAAATGTCACTAGCATCTGATACGCTGCTATCCTGGCTGGCGTCAGCACAAATTTCCCTCTTTCCAGCAATTCTGCTACTTTGTGGTGTGTGTACAGAGTCACAGGATAGCCCAGGGTTACAGATGATGCCTTTTCATATGCATAGCACAGCGCCGCCAATCCCTGATAACAGGGTGGATACCCCTGAGCCACCTCATCTAGTCTCGTACTGTAGTATGCTATTGGCTGCTTTGCTTTTCCTGTGCCTGTCTCTTGTGTTAGAACCGCTGTGACATAACCCTCCTGTCGGTTAGATACATACAAATTAAAAACCTTCTCGTAGTCAGGCAAAGCTAATGCTGGTGCTGACTGCAATTCCTGCTTAATGGTATTGAAAGCTATCTCCGCCTCTCCATTCCACTGTAAGCCGTTCTTCAAATTTGTATGTCCTGCTTCTTTCATTATCTTTCTCAAAGGTGCCACAATCTCAGCATATTCTCCTATCCAATCTGAGCTCTACCCTGCCATTCACAAAAACGTCATCATCTGCCCTACAGACTGGGGTTTTGGGGCCTTAGTTATTGCCTCAATCTGATCCTGCGCTATCGCCTTCACTCCCTTGGATATTACCCTGCCTAAGTATTCCACTTGCTGCATGCAAAATTGCAGTTTCTTTTTGGATACTTTATGTCCTCCGTGCGCTAGCTTCTCTAACAGAGTTATAGTGTCCTGCTCACACTGTTCCTTGCTGTGGGAGCAAATCAACAGGTCATCCACATACTGTAACAATGTACTTTCCAATGGTATGCCCGCTAGGTCTGCCTTCAATACCTGATTAAAAACGTGTGGTGAATGTTTAAATCCTTGCGGCATTCTGGTATAGGTATACTGAGCACCTCTGTAAGCAAATGCAAACAAGTACTGACACTGATCGGCTGGAGGAATGCTGAAGAAAGCTGAACAGAAATCAATCACTGAAAAGTAACTTGGTTCTGATGGAACATTAGTCAAAAGCGTGTGTGGGTTGGGGACTACCGCTGGCCAGTCCTCTACCACATCATTTACCGCTCGCAAATCATGCACCAATCTCCACTTAGATTTATCTGCTTTTAAGACCGGCAGCAACGGGGTATTGCATGGACTGTTTGTTCTTTTAAGCACTCCTATTTCAAGCAACCCCTGCACTGTCGATGCTATTCCCTCTTCTGCTTCTTGTCTTAGAGGGTATTGTGGTCTCCTAGGTGGAATTGCTCCCCTTTTCAGCCTTATTTCCACCGGACTAGCTGTTTTTATTTTCCCTACATCCGTGTCATGCTGTGACCACAGAATACACAGCAACTCATCTAACCTTTTATCTTTCTGCTGGCCTCTTTCCTTTCCCAGCAAGGGCAGGTGTGGTTGGGGAGTTATTTCGACCTCTCTCACTGTCCCTACCATATCTGCACTTACCATTATTTTAATGCAATTGTTGTCTTCTGATATCCACACCTCTGGCGTGATTTTCCTCCACACTGTTACGGTTTCAACACTCTTAACTAAGAATCCCTAGACTGATATCCCTTGTTTACCAACAATGTTACGTGGGGCACAGCCTCCGGTATCCTGTACCATTTTTCTAAAAAGGTGTTCCACTTAACTTGTAAAGCTGCCCCTTGCTTTCCAATTATCACAGCCTCCCCTTCCAGGTGCTGTTGGGTACATGCCTCCAGGTGCCATCTCTCCTCTAACTCCCTGTTCTGAGTCTCGTCAAAAATCACTGTACAATGTAGCTCAGATTTGGGCATTACAGCCCTGGGTAATATAGCCTGCACATCCTTTTTCCATTTTTCCCATTTTTCCCAGGTTTCCTGAATCTGATCTGCGATGTCTCCTATCCAAAAGACATTAGCCTTCTTGGCTTCTCGCACTATCAATTGAGCCCCTGCCCTTTCCACACTCAGCCCATTTCTGGTGCATTCTAATTTTAATTCCAGTTTCAATAAGGCATCTCTGCCTAACAAATTAATCAGAGTTCCTTTAAATACTAGCACCGGCAAAACAATTCCTTTATTTCCCATTCTCAACTGCACTGGAGCCGTGCACTGTATCAACTGTGTTTTCCCCGAGAACCCTACCATCTTAATAAACTTTCCTGACATGGAAAGGTGAAGGGCATACTGTGGCTGTACACAAGTGTACGTGGCTCCAGTATCTATCATCATTGGTGTCAGTTGCCCTTCTAACATAACCTGAACAATGGGTTCCTCGTCTGCCACCCTTGTTATCATTGGGTAATGTCCCTTCCCACTCAAGTTCTCGGGGCACCCCTAATACCTCGCATAGGGGTTCACAGGTCCGCTTGGGCCTGTGGGGGCTGGTCCTTGGATAAACTTTAGTTCCCTTCTTATCGGTTCCTGCTGGTATGTGACAGGCCATGGTGTAAACAGACAATCTCTTCTCATGTGACCTGGCTGATTACATCCCCAGCACAATCTCTCAACCTCTCTTTCCCCCTGTTTCCTCACGGGTCCCCTCTGCCCATAGCTCCTCTGTCCCCCTCCTTGGGACTTCCAGTCCTGTCTGGGCTGTTTGAATTTAGTCTGTTCCTGATAGGGCATTTGTGGGGATGCTCCTCCAAAGACAATTATTGGCACGGGGTTTTCCAGCCCTTGTCTTACAGTATGATCAGTCCCTCCATATAGCAGTGCTTTGTCCAGTTCGATGGCTGTACTCGGACCGGTGATTGCTGGCAGCATCTTTTTGTTTTTTTCTTTTTCCTTCTTTTTGAGTTCTTCGAGCTGCATTTGTATTAACTTTCTTTGCACCTCTTCCTGCTGCTCAGCCAACCTTTATTTGTCTTTCCGGTATTTCTCAACCGCATGGACTACGTGGTCTCTAAATTCTTGTGGGGTCTTTGACGTTAGCCCAACCACTTCCTCCAGTTTGGATTTTACTTGTGGAAGCATTGCATCCAAAATGCTATGTCGGAACAGTGAGGTCATAAATAAGCTATTCTCCACCTCTTGCTCAGTCTCCAGTCTCCACCTTTTCAACTGGTTTTCTACGTAGGCTGCTGGGTTTTCAGTGTCTCCCAGTGGATCCCCTTTTAAGGCTTTGGGGTCCACTTTGGGTGGATAAAGCTTTCTGAGGGCCTGCCATACCCTCTGCCTCTCTCTGTCAAACCCGTCTCCATCAGTTCTTGGGTCATCCGAGTTTACTATGCCAGCCATTTCCATTAGTTCGTTAAATTTGGAGGTTCCCATCAACCTTATCAATAGTGCCTTCAAATCTCCCATAGCCAATAATCGTCCTAGAATAATTCTATTCTATTTTCCTTTCCCTGCCCGTTCAGCCCTTCGTTTCATATGAAGCGGTACCCACAGGGATTTACCAACACCACGTGGACTTTTTCTTAACTTAACTTCTTATTAACTTATTTGTACTTACCCTCACTGCAGTGTTCTTGATCAATCCTCTGAGCCTCCTCTGTTAACCCCCAATTCTGCCAGATTTTTTGGACCGGAGAGACCCTTCGGCAGTGGTTCCACACTTCTGAGACTCCAAGACCTCCCCAAAGCCAACAGAATTCTTAGTCCAAATTGTCGCAAAAAGCGCTTACCTTTTGTTTGGGTGCACCCTTAATTCTGTCAACCTTGTGGGGGTCCCTAGAGGACTGGGAAGTGTCCCCAATCTGCCATTTCCTTTCTGCGGGTCTCTTTCCAGTCCTGCCGTGGTCGCCAATTTTGTCGTGGTTTCTCGTGCCCCACAAATGATTAGGAGACGCAGAAATATTCTTCAAGAAGGGTTAAACTTTAATTTGCAAATCAAAGCTGAGACAGTCATTGAGCTAGTTGCTGATTGCCCACCGAACTTTGGACACAGCATTTCTTATAGCAATCTCCTGGTCCAGTTGCTATAGTTGCGTATCACACGTACATCTTGTCACTATTGTTTCTACCCATTGACTTAATCATGTTCTAATCTACATCTCTTAGCTACCTTTCATTAACACACCATTGTCTTCTCCATTCTTAATATTTCATTCTCCTGCTAAATTGGGTACATGCATAGCAAATAGCAAACTCAGATTACATAATTTACATCTCTTAGCTTCCTCTAACACACCATTCTCTTCTACATTCTTAGGATACATACACAGCAAATAGCAAACTCAGAACTGAGCAAAATTTATACTCCAATACTATCTGTAAGAGCTCTATCTAACCTTCTCTTGAATGCATCCAGAGACTTGGCCTCCACTGCCTTCTGGGGCAGAGCATTCTACATATCCACCACCCTCTGGGTGAAAAAGTTTTTCTGCATCTCTGTTCTAAATGGCCTACCCCTTATTCTTAAACTGTGGCCTCTAGTTCTGGACTCACCCATCAGCGGGAACATGCTTCCTGCCTCCAGTGTGTCCAATCCCTTAATAATCTTATATGTTTCAATCAGATCCTCTCTCATCCTTCTAAATTCAGTGTATACAAGCCCAGTCGCTCCAATCTTTCAACATATGATAATCCTGCCATTCCGGGAATTAACCTTGTGAACCTATGCTGCACTCCCTCAATAGCAAGAATGTCCTTCCTCAAATTTGGAGACCAAAACTGCACACAATACTCCAGGTGGGGTCTCACCAGGACCCTGTACAGCTGCAGAAGGACCTCTTTACTCCTATACTCAATTCCTCTTGTTATAAAAGCCAGCATGCCATTAGCTTTCTTCACTGCCTGCTGTACCTGCATGCTTGCTTTCATTGACTGATGTACAAGAACACCTCGATCTCATTGTACTTCCCCTTTTCCTAACTTGACTCCATTTAGATAGTAATCTGCCTTCCTGTTCTTGCCAAAGAAGTGGATAACCTCACATTTATCCACATTAAACTGCATCTGCCATACATTTGCCCACTCACCCACCTGTCCAAGTCACCCTGCATTCTCATAACATCCTCCTGACATTTCACGCTGCCACCCTGCTTTGCATCATCAGCAAATTTGCTAATGTTACTTTTAATCCCTTCATCTAAATCATTACTGTATATTGTAAACAGCTGCGGTCCCAGCACCGAACCTTGCGGTACCCCACTGGCCACAGCCTGCCATTCCGAAAGGGACCCGTTAATCACTACTCTTTGTTTCCCGTCAGCCAGTCAATTTTCAATCCATGTCAGTACTCTGCCCCCAATACCATGTGCCCTAATTTTGCCCACTAATCTCCTTTGTGGGACTTTATCAAAAGAGTTCTGGAAGACCACTGGCTCTCCCTTGTCCATTTTCATAGGTACATCCTCAAAAAACTCCAGGAAATTAGTCAAGCATGATTTTCCCTTCATAAATCCATGCTGACTCGGACTGATCCTTATACTGCTGTCCAAATGTGTCGTAATTTCCTCTTTTATAATTGACTCCAGCATCTTTCCCACCACAGACATCAGGCTAACCAGTCTATAATTCCCTGTTTTCTCTCTCCCTCCTTTCTTGAAAAGTGGGACAACATTAGCCACCCTCCAATCAGCAGGCACTGTTCCTGAATCTTTAGAACATTGGAAAATGATTACCAATGCGTCCACGATTTCTAGAGCCACTTCTTTAAGTACCCTGTGATGCAGACCATCAGGTCCCGGGGACTTATCAGCCTTCAGACTCAACCATTTCTTACCTAATATAAATTTCCTTCAGTTCATCCTTTACCCTAGTTCCTTTGGCCACTATTACATCTGGAAGATTGTCTTCCCTAGTGAAGACAGATCCAAAGTAGCTGTTCAACTCATCTGCCATTTCCTTGTTCCCCATAATAAATTCACCCGTTTCTGTCTTCAATGGCCCAATTTTGGTCTTAACTATTTTTTTTTGCTATTCACATACTTAAAGAAGCTTTTACTATTCTCCTTTATATTCTTTGCTAGTTTACCTTCGTACCTCATTTTTTCTTGGCGTATTGCCTTTTTTGTTATCTACTGTTGCTCTTTAAAAGCTTCCCAGTCCTCCGGTTTCCTGCTCATCTTTGTTATGTTGTACTTCTTCTTTTTTATTTTTATACTGCCCTTTACTTCCCACATCAGCCACGGCCGCCCCTTACTCCCCTTAGGATCTTTCTTCTTCTTTGGAATGAACCGATCCTGCACCTTCTGCATTATTCCCAGAAATACCTGCCATTTTTGTTCCACTGTCTTCCCTGCTAGGGTATTGTTCCATTGAACTTTGGCCAGCTCCTCCCTCATAGCTCCATAGTTCCCTTTGTTCAACTGTAATACTGACACATCCGATTTTCCCCTCTCTTTCTCAAATTGTAGGTTAAAACATATCATATTATGGTCACTACCTCCTAATGGTTCCTTTACCTCGAGGTCCCTGATCAATTCTGGTTCATTGTACAACACTAAATCTAGAATTGCCTTCTCCCTGGTAGGCTCCAGTACAAGCTGTTCTAAGAATCCATCTCGGAGGCACACCACAAGCTCCCTTTCTTGGGGTCCAGTACCATTCTGATTCTCCCAGTCTATTTGCATGTTGAAATCCCCCATGACAACTGTATCATTACCTTTGCGACATGCCAATTTTAACTCTTCATTCAACTTACACCCTACATCCAGACTGCTGTTTGGGGCCTGTAGGTAACTCGCATTAGGGTCTTTCTACCCTTAGAATTTCTCAGTTCTATCCATACTGACTCTACATCTCCAGATTCTATGTCCCCCCTCGCAAGGAACTGAATATCATTCCTCACCAACAGAGCCACCCCAACCCCTCTGCCAGTCAGTCAGTCCTTTCGATAAGATGTATATCCTTGAATATTCATTTCTCAGGCCCTGTCCGCTTGAAGCCTTGTCTCAGTTACTCCCACAACATAGTACTTGCCAATTTCCAACTCAGCCTCAAGCTCATCTACTTTGTTTCTTATACTTCGTGCATTCATATTTTTAATTCATACTTTTAATTCAGTACTCCCCTCTCCTTTCATATCAATTCCTATTTCACTTGGCCATACTGTATGATCTCTTCTTGAGCTTTCTACTCCATTGATACTGTTGTCCTTTTTAACTTTTCTTACTTTCACTTTCTCTTTAACTCCATTCTTATATTTCCAGTTCATCCCCTCCCCCCCCCCCACTACTTAGTTTAAACACATCCGTGTTGCAGTGGCAAACCTGTCTGCCAGAATGCCGGTCCCCCGCCTATTAAGGAGCAATCCGTCCCTTTTGTACAATTCATCCCTACCCCAAAACAGATCCCAGTGGTCCAAGAATGTAAATCCTTGCTTCCTGCACCAGTTCCTCAGCCACACATTCAGATCCATTATCTCCCTGTTCCTGCCCTCTCCAGCATGAGGAACTGGAAACAAACCAGAGATAACCACCCTGGAAGTCCTGCTTTTTGGCCTTCTTCCGAGTTCTCTTAAGTCTAAACTAGAAATAAACTAGTAAAGTTTGCAGATGACACAAAATTAGGGGGACAGTCTGAGAACATTTGTCGCAGAAATCAATACAGTTAAATCTAAACAAAATCCAGATGTGGGCAGGTAAATGGCAGATGAAATTTAGTGTAAGTAAATGAAGTATTACATGTAGGACATTGAAATATTAGATATAAATATACAATGGGGGTTCTTGAGTTAGAAGATGCACTGTATGAGAAGGATTTGGGTATCCTGGTAGACTCATCACTATCAACATCCAGACAATGCACAGAAATGACTAGGAAGGCTAGTAGAATTTTGGGCTGTATAATGCGCTCAGTGGAGTTCAAAACCAGAGGCATTCTCCTTAAGCTGTATAATTAGCTTGTGAGGCCACATCTTGAGTACAATTTTGGTCTCCATATGATGTGAAGACACTGGAGAGAGGTCAGAGAAGGGTGAATAGACTCATTTCAGGTCTGCAGGGTATGAGCTATATAGAAAGATTGAAATAATTATATCTTTTTAGCCTAAGTAGATGTAGAATGAGAGAAGACTTGACTGAAGTGTTCAAAATCATCACTAAGGGTAGAAGTAAGTCAGATGCTACTTCAAAATTAATTCATCATCAAGGACACAGGGCCCTGGGTGGAGACTGGTTAAGGGGAAATTTTTGACTAACACCAGGAAGCATTTCTTTATACAGTGAGTTGTGGACACATGGAACAAACCACCTAGTTGTGTAGTTGAGAGTAGTACCTTAGAGAATTTCAAATCTAAACTTATTTCAACACACTATGTGAATGGGAATTTGGCAAGCTTTGTTGGGCCAAATAGCCTGTTCTTGTCAAAGACTTGTTTATGTTTTAATATCCTTATGGGCAGGTTTGTTAGAACTGTTGGGGAGGGTTTGGCAGGGGAATGGGAACCAGAGTAATAGGGCTGAGCAAAGGGCTGTTAGCTTACAAGCAGAGGTAGTGTATAATGACACAATTAAGAAGGATAGGACAAAATCACAGTCAGTTGGATGGGTTACCAAGTAATAGGGGGACAATACTGAAAAAGATGATAAATACAGGACTGAAGGTGTATTTGAATGCATGTGGTGTATAAAGTAAAGTAGATGATCGTGTAGCTCAGTTAGAAATTGGCAGGTACGATGTTGTGGGTATCACGGAATTGTGTCTGGAAGACTACAGTAGTTGGGAGCTTAATATCCACGGATACACAATCTATCAAAAGGTCAGGCAGTTAGGTTAAGGAGGAGGATTGGCTCTGCCTGTAAAAATGAAATAAAATCTTTAGAAAGAGGTGACATGGGATCAGAAGATGTAGAATCATAGTGGGCAGACTTAAGAAACTGCAAGGGTAACAAGACCCTAATGGGAGTTATATACAGGTCTCCAAATAGAAGCCAAAAGTGTCTACAAATTACAGTGGGAGATAGAAAAAGCATGTCAAAAAGGCAATGTTACTTTTGTCATAGGGGATTTCAGTATGCAGATAGATTAGAAAAATCAAGTTGATACTGTATCCCAAGAGAGAAAATTTGTAGTATGAGATGGCTTTTTAGAGCAGCATGTAGTTGAACCCACTAGGTGATCAGCAATTCTGTACTGGGAATTGTGTAATGAACTGGATATGATTAGGGAGCTTAAGATAAAGGAACTCTTAGGAAACCATGATCATACTATGATAGAATTCACCCTGAGAGGGAGAAGCAAAAGTCAGATTTATCAGCATTACAGTGGTGTAACTGGAATTACAGAGGCATGAGAGAGGAGTTGGCCAAAGTTGATGGGAAGGAGACACTAGCAGGGATTACAGTACAATAGCTGGAGCAATTTGGAAGGTGCAGGACACATCCCAAAAAAGAGAAAATATTCTAAAGGCAGGATGATGCAACCGCAGCTGACAAGGGAAGTCAAAGCCAGCATAAAATCAAAGGAGAGGGCAAATAAGAGCCAAAACTGGTGGGAAGTTAGGGGATTGGGAAATTTTTAAAAACTAACAGAAGGCAACTAAAAAACTCTAAGGAGAGAAAAGACTAAATATGAAAGCAAGCTAGCCACTAATATCAAAGAGGATACCAAAAGTTTTTTTTCAGATATATTAGGAATAAAAAAAGCGAGAGTAGATTTTGGACTGCTGGAAAATGTCCCTGGAGGGATGGTAATTTAGAATTTATTTAAGGCTGACACCGATCCCACAATGTGAGAGAGTAAAAATCTTTGTATTATGACTGTCGCAATGTACAGACATGTGAATTTAAAAATCTAATAGCTTGTAGAAAAAAGCTGTCCCGCAGCCTGTTGGTCCTGGCTTTAATGCTGTGGTACCGTTTGCCAGATGGAAGCAGCTGAAACAGTTTATGGTTGGTGTCTGGTGTCCCTGATGATCTTCCAGGCCTTCTTTATGCACCTGTTGCTGAAAATGTTCTCAATAGAGGGAAGGTCACATTCACAGATGCGCTGGGCTGTCCATGCCACTCTCTGGAGTGCCCAGAGATCAAGGTTGGTGCAGTTCCCGTGATACAGCCAGTCAGGATGCTCTCAGTGATGCCCCTCTTGAGGATTTGGGGGCCTATGCCAAACTTCATCAGTCTTCTGAGATTGAATTAATGGGGTCAAGAAAATGGTGGACAAACTGAATAGGTATTTTCAAAAAGTGTTCACTGCAGAAGATACTGGCAGCATGCCAGAGGTTCAAGAGTGTCAGGGGGCAGAAGTGAATGGAGTTGCTATTATTAGGGAGATGGTACTTGACCTGATGGACCACCCCCCAGGGGTTCTGAAAAAGGTAGCTGAAGAGATTGTGGGGGCATTGGTAATGACCATTCAAGAATCAATAGATTCTGGCATGGTTCTGGAGGACTAGAAAATTGCAAATGTCACTCCACTCCAAGAAGGGAGATAGAAAGAAGGAAGGAAATTATAGGCCAATTAGCCTGAACTCAGTGATTGGGAAGATGTTGGAGTTGATTGTTAAGGATGCAGTTTGAGGATAGGCCAAGGAGAATTGGAGGATGTTGTTTATCTGTACTTTCAGAAGGCCATTGCAAGGCACTGAAAAAGAACCCATGATATTACAGGAAAGGTACTAGCATGGAGAGAGCATTGGCTGATTGGCAGGAGGCAAAGATTGGGAATAAAGGGAACCTTTTTGGATTGGATGCGGATGTTTCACAGGGGCCTGTGTTGGGACTGTTTCTTTTTACATTGCATGTCAACGATTTGGATGACGAAATTGATAGCATTCTTGGCCAAGTTTATAGACTTGATAGGTCCACCAAAGATGGGTAGAGGGGCAAGTAGTGGTGAGGAAGCAGGGAGACTGCAGAAGAACTTAGACAGCTTGGGAAAATGGGCAAAGAGGCAGCAGATGGAAGAGTGTTGGGAAGTGTATGGTCACGCACACTGGCAAAAGGAATAAGATCATAGACTATTTTCTCAACAGGGAGGAAATTAAAAAATCCAAGGTGCAAAGGAATTGGAGAGTTCTCATGCAGGATTCGATGTTTATGCCTTCAGGTTGGAGGAGAAACACCTTGTATTCCATCTTCCTCCTCTCCCCACATTTTCTTGCTCTGACTTCAGTTTTTTCCCTCCCAGTTATGATGAAGGGTCTCTGCCTGAAACATTGACTGTTTACTTTTTCCCATAGATGCTACCTGGCCTGCTGACTTCTTCCAGCACTTTGTGTGTTTGCCATTTCATACAGCAACACCTGCTGTGTGGAAAAACTTTCCCCTCAGATTTTGTTTAAATTTCCTCCTTCTCGCTTTAAACTTATGCCCTCTAAATTTAGATTATTCCCCACCCTCCAACCCTGGGAAAAATAATCTATCCTACTCTTCCCCTCATAATTATACAAGCTTCTATAAAAGTCATCCTACCTCCTCCCCAGTGCTGCAGTGAGTTCAAACCTAGTCTATCCAATTCTCTCTATAACTGATGCACTTTTTTCCAGGCAACATCTTGGTGAATCTCTTCTGCACTCTTTCTGCACCCATAGTGTGACAACCAGAACTGTACAGGATATGCCAAGTGCTGTCTAATCAATCTTTTATACAATTGCCACATGGTATGCATCATAGTTCCCGAGGAGATGTTGGATTATGTACCAGTGAGAGTTTCCAAAAGAAATGAATAGGGGTAGTTAGGACATCCTATGCACAACAGTTCCTGAGAAGATGTTGGGTTCTGCATAGACAGACATTTGGCAAGCATCAAAAAGTTAGGTTTAAGCAGTGAAGCTGCTTTGGGAGCAGCCATTGTGTGAGTGGGCCAGTGTTAGAAGGTGGAGGATTTTGCTCAGAAAGATTTCAGCAAGGAGAGGCAAATGCTGTAGTGTCGCGGTGTGCTACACGCAGCGCTGCAATAATGACACGGAGTCAGTGAGCTGCAGTTACAAAAGAGGTTTATTCAAACTTCACGGCCTCGCTTTAAAGCCTTCCTGATCCCACCCTCCCCGGGCAGGAATGCCATAGGGGGTGCGTATTCACAGTCCCGTCCCACGCGCGGGCTTTTCCCCTTGCTGGTGAAGCAGGCTTGGCGCCCTCTTTGGGCCCTGACTCAATGCCAGCGAGCACCACTTTGTAAGCTGGTTCGAGTGCGCTGGGAAATGGGTCGCCACATAACCCCCCCCCCCCCCCCCAGAACCGGCGATACACACCCAATGTCCACAGTCTGGGTCGGTCTCTGTTTGGGAGGTCTGCCTCTTGACTGGCTGCGCCAAGTCCACATGGGCCTACGGGGAGGTCCTGGAGCTGCAAACCGGAGATTGAAGTCCTGTAACTAGGGATCTCCTCATCTGACTGCTGCGCCTCCGCCAGCGCTTCATAGTCTACCCCCGAGACAGGGCTTGGATGTTAGGGCGGGAGAAGGCGTCCACCACGACATTGTCCTTTCCTGAGACATGCCGGACATCCGTTGTGTATTCGGAGATGTAGGACAGATGTCGCTGCTGGTGGGACGACCAGGGGTCAGATGCTTTCGTGAACGTAAAGGTAAGCGGTCTGTGGTCCGTGAACGTGGTGAAGGGCCTACCTTCTAAGAAGTACCTGAAATGCCGGATTGCCAGGTAGAGCGCCAACAGTTCCCGGTCGAAAGCACTGTATTTGAGCTCGGGTGGTCGTAGGTGTTTGCTGAAAAATGCCAGGGATTGCCAGCGACCCTCGATGAGTTGTTCCAGCACTCCACTGGCTGCCGTGTTGGATGCGTCGACTGTGAGGGCGGTAGGGACGTCCGTTCTGGGGTGCACTAGCATCGTGGCATTTGCCAAGACTTCTTTGGTTTTAATGAAAGCGGCGGTGGACTCCTCATCCCAGGTAATGTCCTTGCCCTTACCCGACATCAGGGCGAACAGGGGGCGCATGATTCGGGCAGCTGAAGGGAGGAAGCGGTGGTAGAAATTCACCATGCCCACGAATTCCTGAAGGCCTTTGATCGTGGTGGGTCAGGGGAAATGGCGGACCACGTCTACCTTGGCGGGCAGAGGGGTTGCCCCATCTTTAGTAATCCTGTGGCCCAGGAAGTCAATGGTGTCAAGCCTGAACTGGCATTTGGCCGGGTTGATTGTCAGGCCGTATTCACTCAGTTGGGCGTAGAGTTGACGGAAGTGGGACAGATGCTCCTGACGACTGCTGCTGGCTATGAGGATGTCATCCAAATAGATGAAAGTAAAGTCCAGGTCACCTCCCACCACGTCCATTAACCACTGAAACGTCTGTGCGGCATTCTTTAGGCCAAACGGCAGGCGGAGGAACTCAAAAAGGCCAAAAGGGGTGATGAGTGCTGTTTTGGGGACGTCGTCTAGATGCATCGGGATTTGATGGTATCCCCGGACGAGGTCTACCTTGGAGAAGATCCGTGCGCCGTGCAGGTTTGCTGCAACGTCCTGAATGTGCGGCACAGGGTAGTGGTCTGGTGTTGTAGCCTCGTTCAGCCTGCGGTAGTTGCCGCATGGTCTCCAGCCCCCTGTTGCTTTGGGCACCATGTGCAGGGGGGGAGGCCCATGGGCTGTCGGACCGCCATATGATCCCCAATTCCCTCATCCTCTTGAACTCCTCCTTCGCCAGTCGGAGCTTGTCCGGGTGAAGCCTTCGAGCACGGGCGTGGAGGGGTGGTCCTTGTGTCGGGATGTGGTGCTGTACATGGCATGGCTGCTGTGAACTCCGGTGCCAGAACCGATGGGAAATCCGCCAGGACTCTGGTGAAGTCGTTGTCGGACAGCGTGATGGAGTCGAGGTGTGGGGCTGGCAACTGGGCTTCACCCAGGGAGAACGTCTGAAAGGTCTCGGCGTGGACCAGTCTCTTCCTGGGCAGGTTGACCAGTAGGCTGTGAGCTCACAAAAATTCCGCTCCCAGGAGCAGTTGGGCTACGGCGGCCAGTGTGAAGTCCCATGTGAACCGGCTGGAGCTGAACTATAGCCGCACCGTACGGGTGCCGTAGGTCCTTACTGTGCTGCCGTTCGCAGCCCTCAGGGTGGGACCCGGTTCTCTGTTGTGGGTGTCGTAACTCGTCGGAGGTAAGACACTGATCTCGGCTCCGGTGTCGACCAAAAAGCGGTGTCCCGACTGCTTGTCCCACATACAAGAGGCTATCCCGATGGCCAGCCACCGTATTCATCAGCGGCGGCTGACCCTGGTGTTTCCCAGGAACTTGCAGGGCAGGTTACAGTGGCGGGCTTCTGCGCCCCACCGCTGGTGGTAGAAGCACCATTGTTCGTTGGTCTCCTTACCCCTGCCTCTGGGGTTAGCGGGCTCTGTGGCCGGGCCTGTTCCGGTTTGCTGCTGGGAGCGTGGCCTGGTGATCTGTGTGACGGACGCCCCACTCTCCTTCTTGGCTTTCCACAAGCAAGTCCGCCCGGGCCACCACCTTCCGGGGGTCGCTGAAATCCACGTCAGACAGCAGCAGGCGTATGTCCTCGGGCAGCTGTTCCAGGAATGACTGCTCAAACATGAGGCAGGGCTTGTGACCTCCGGCCAGAGACAGCATCTGGTTCATCAAAGCCAACGGTGGCCTGTCTCCCAAACCATCCAGGTGCAGTAAGCAGGCAGCTCATTTGTGCCGTGAGAGTCCGAAAGTCCTTATGAGCAAGGCTTTTAATTCTGTGTATTTGCCGTCCTCTGGGGGCGATTGTATGAACTCCTCAACCTGGGCAGCTGTCTCCTGGTCGAGGGAGCTCACCACGTAGTAGTAATGTGTGGCATCCGAGGTTATCTGCCGAATGTGAAATTGGGCTTCTGCTTGCTGGAACCATAGGTGAGGTCGCAGCATCCAGAAGCTTGGCAGTTTTAACGAAACTGCATGAACAGATGCGGTGTCGTTCATCTCCAGTCCAAATATCGTTTGGGCCATTGGGGTCACCAATTGTAGCGGTGTGCTACACGCAGCGCTACAATAATGACACTGAATCGGTGAGCTGCAGTTACAAAAGAGATTAATTCAAACTTCGCGGCCTCGCTTTAAAGCCTTCCTGATCCCGCCCTCCCCGGGCATATTCACAGTCCCATCCCGCGCGTGGGCTTTTCCCCTTGCTGGTGAAGCAGGCCTGGCACCCTCTTTGGGACTGGCCTCAATGCCGGCGCGCGCACTTTGTTCGAGTGCGCTGGGAAGTGGGTCGCCACAGTAGGTAATACTTCTTGTTTAATTTTGCGTTCTTTCTTATTACACAGTTAGAGCAGTGGGGATGCCAGGCAGGATACTGGAATGCTTTCCATCAGGGTGTGGGAAGGCAGGGAGACCATTAGTGTCCCTGACAACTTCACCTGCAAGAATTGCATCCAGTTTCAGCTTCTTTCAGACCATGTTAAGGATTTGGACCTGGAGCTGGATGAACGCTGGATCATTTGAGAAGCTGAGGGGTTGATCAAAAGACAATACAAGGAGCTAGTTACACCTAAGGTGCAGGACACAAGTAACTGGGTTACCCTTCTGAGGGGGAAAATAAGATACCAAGCCAGTGCAGAATAGCTCTGTGGCCATTCCCCTCAACAGGATACTTTTTGTAGGGGGAGACAGGAATGAGCTAGCTGAGGAAAGCCACAGTGGAAGGTATCTGGCATTGAGGCTGGCTCTGTGACTAGCTGTGATGATAGGGCATTCATTGGTTTGGAGAACAGGCAGGAAGCTCTGTGGACAAGAGCAAGATTCCCAGATGGTATGTTGCATCCTAGGTGCCAGGGACATCTCGGATCGTTCAGAGCATTCTTCAGTGGGAGGGTGAGCAGCCTGAGGTCATGATCCACATTGATACTAATGACATGGGTAGGAAGGGGGACAAGGTCCTGCAAAGTGAGTTCAGGAGTTAGGTGCTAAGTTAAAGGACAGGATCTCCAGGGTTGATTCCAGGATTGCTATCTATACGGTGTACTACTGAAGTTAGAAATAAGATCATAGAGTTTAATACTCGGCTAAGGAAATGGTGCACAAGGGAGGGCTTCAAATCTTTAGGTCATTGGGCTCTCTTCCAGGGAAGGCGAAAACTATTGATGCTCAGTGGTGGGTGCAGATGCTTTTTTGCTGGTGGGAGGGGGTTCATTGCTTTGCTGCTGCTTATGTATCTATAATCAACAGGTACATTTAATATCAGAGAAATGTATACAAAAAATATCCTGAAATTCTTTTTCTTCACAAACATTCATGAAAACAAAGAATGAATGACAGTTAAATGTTTTCATGAATGTTTGTGAAGAAAAAGAATTTCAGGATGTATAATTGTATACATCTCTGACGTTAAATGTACTTGTTGATATAGACGGGACAGTTTGTACCTTAACTAATATTTTGACTTGTGCATATTTCATTGCAAGGAGGCTTGTAGGAAAGGTGGATGAGTTTAGGATATGGATCAGCACTTGGAATTATGACATTGTAGCCATTAATGAGACTTGGTTGCTGGAAATGTAGGACTAGCAGCTCAATGTTCCGAGGTGTGTGTGTGTTTTTTTAAAGACGTGATAGAGTGGGAAGGATTAAAAGGGGAAAGGACAGCATGACCTGTCAGAGAAAGCGTCACAGCGGTACTTGAGACAGAACAGACTGGAATGCTCATCTATGAAGCTATAATAGGTGGAACTGAGGACCAAGAAAGGGATTAATGGGATTATATTTTGGACTACTCAACAGTCCACAGGATATAGAGAAACACCTTTATAGAGAGATTGTTGCAAAAGCAAAAGGTTATGATAATAAATGATTTTTACTTTCTACATATTGACTAGGACTCCCATACTGTAAAAGGGCTGGATGGGATAGAGTTGGTCAAAAATCTTCAAGAAAGTTTCCTTAATCAGTTGAGGTCCCAACTAGTGAGGGTATGATACTTCGTCTCCTATTAGGGAATGGGACAGGGCAGGCGATAGAAGTTTGTGTAGGGGAACACTTTGCATCTAGTGATCATAATGCCATTAGCTTCAAGATGATTATGGAGAATCGGTCTGGATGTCAGGTTAAGATTCTAAATTGGAAAGGCCAATTTTGAGGTATCAGAAAGGATCTGGGATCTGGCAAGTGTGGATTGGGACAAGTTGTTTTCTGGCTCCTGTGCACTTGGTAAGTGGGAGGCCTTCAAAAGTGAAAATGTGAGAGTACAGACTTTGTGTTCCTGTCAGGAAAAAAGGCAAAGATAACAGGTTTAGGGAACTTTGGTTTTATGAGAGTTATTGAGACCCTGATCAGGAAAAAGATAAGGTATAGGCAGGAAGAAGCAAGTGAGGCACTTGAGTACAAGGAATGCAAGAGTACTTAAGGAAAGCGGGAGAGCTAAAAGGAGGAGTGAAGCTGCTCTAGCATGCAAGGTGAAGGAGAGGGGTTCCATAGATATAATGAGAGCAAAAGGATAGCAAGGGACAAAATTAGGCTTCTGGAAGTGGTAAGCTATGCGTGGAGCCAAGAGACTGGGGAGATCTTGATTTTTTACATCTGTATTTACTTAGGGAATGGACACAGACTGTAGAAGTGAGGCAAAGCAGCAGAGAATCCATGGATCATACAGAGATTACAGAGGGGTAGGCATTTGCTGTCTTGAGGAAAATTAGGGTGAATAAATCCCCAGGGTCTTAACAAGGTTTTCCCTTGGAGCCTGTGAGAGGCAAGTGCAGAAATTGCAGGGGCCCTAGCAGAGATATTTAAAACATACTTGGCCATGGATGAGGCACCAGATATCAGAGGGTAGCTAATATTGTTCTGCTGTTTAAGAAAGGCTTCAAGAATAAATGAGACTGACATCAGCAGTGGGCAAGTTATTAGAAGGTAATCTAAGGAACCAGATATACAAGTATTTGGACAGACAGGGACAAATTAAGGATAGTCAACATGGCTTTGTGCATAGCTAGTCATGTCTAACTGACCTTAAGAGTTTTGAGGAAGTTACCAGAAAAGTTCAAGGTAAGGCAGTGGATGTTGCCCATATGGACTTTAACAATCCAAATAGGAGGACGGTTCAGTCACTTCACTTAGCATTCAAGATGAGGTAGTAAATTGGATTAAACATTGGCTTCACAGGAGAAGCCATAGTAGTAGATGGTTGCCTGTCAGGATGGAGACTTGTAACTAGTGGTGTCCCGCAGGGATTGAAGCTCAGTGTTGTTGTTTTTCATCTATATCAAACGTCTAGATGATAATGTGGTTAATTGGATCAGCAAATTTGCAGATGACACCAAGACTGGGGGTGTAGTGGACAGTGAGGAAGACCAAAGCTTTCTGTGGGATCTGGAGCATCTAGAAAAATGGGCTGAAAAAAAATGGCAGATGGAATTTGATTCAGACAAGTGTGAGGTGTTGCACTTTGTGGGGAACAACTAGGATAGGTTTTACACAGTGAGTGGTAAGGCACTGAGGAGTGCAGTAGGACGTAGGGACCTGAGAATACAGATCCATAATTCCTTGAACGTGGCATCACAGAGAGATCTAAGTATTACGACTGTATCTATGAAGGCCAATGTACCAGAAGCTTTGAGTGCAAGAGTTAGAATGTTATGTTGAAGTTGTACAAGCTGTTGGTGAGACCTAATTTGGTGTAATGTGTGCAGTTTTGGCCACCTACTATAGAAAGATGTCAGTGAGACTGAAAGAGTGCAGAAAAAATTTACAAGGATGTTGCCAGGACTTGTCAAAGTACCTCAGATGTCAGGTGTTTTTACTTTCTGGACAAGGCCACTGTACAGGACCTTGTAAAAAGCTTTGCCACTGTCCATCTATACTACTTTGCATTCATCAATTTTCTTAGTTAAAACCTCAAAAAAAAGATTTGGAAGACAAAATTTCTCCTGCACCAAACTATGCTGACTCCCCTTAATTAGTCCCTGCCTTTCCAGGTGAACACAAATCCTATTCCTGAGGATATAATGTGTGCCACCATTTTTAATACTTCATCTTTCCTGGTACAAGCATGTTCCTAAACATCAGCATACCCCCTCTCCTAACTCTCCATCTTCTACATCCTTCTCCGAGTATCAATCAGAAGTATTAATTTAGGACTCTATTCATATTCCACAAATTTCCCTGGTGTTCCACAAGGACCTACCCTTTCTAATATAGTTAGATGTTTTTAAAGATTCTCCTAAACCCTGCTTGCCAAGACAGTTTCACATCACCTAGAAACTTCATAATTTCTCTCCTATGTCCCATTAACAGCTCTAAAGGACATTTGATATCAATGACAGCTTTACACCTTTAGCTCCTCAGCCAAGCAGATCCATGTCTGGATCTGTGGCTCCTCTTGTACTTACCAGGATTAATATTGGAACAACACATCAGCAGGGCAGAACTAACATAGCCATCTCCAATCTGGTCATCCTCATCTTGAACTTTTGCTTTCCCTTTCCTCTGAGCAATGGCTCACCATCTTAGCCCTCACCCACTGTGCCCACCACTCTCCAGCCACTGAGCAGCATTCCCTTAGCACCAGCTGGGCCAGACTTTTAGGTGAGGAGACTTGTCTTGAGGTTCTGGGTTCAGCTACAGGCTGGCACAAGGTCAAGGTCAGGTGGTGGTGAGCAGAAGCACAGATGAAAGAGAAAGGTAGTGTACAGATTGGAGAGGAGCAAGGAGACTATGGGGAGTTAAAGAGATACAGAACAAAGGAAACAGGAAAAGGGTGGGAAGAGGGACAAGAGCTATGGTGTAAGGGGCACCTCCCACCAACTACCCCGCTTTCTATTGAATCTTTTGCTTACTTCACAGCAGGGTTTCAGGGACCAACCAAACTGTTTACCTGCCAACCTGAAGGGACAGCCAATACACAGTTTCAGCCCACCAGTTAAAAGACAGTTTGATATCAACAACAGTCCTATAGAATGCCAACCTTAATTTTTCTTTCCACATCTACATACCATTAAATGCTAGTAACTCATATCTATTGGAAGAACTTGAAGTGACAATAAGAAAAACAAACTGGTGTTGCTAATAGATTCAACTGTAATGAGAACCAATACAAACTGTGAAGCACGCTTCTCCCCAAACAGATTGCAACTTAGTCCATTACAGCCTCAGACTAAACCAACATTGCTCGCCTGATCAAACTATCATCGGTATTCTGAAGTGAAAGGAAGTGCACTTGGGAATATACACACTGCTATCCTTCAAATGTAGCTTGCAGATGGGAACCCTCTTCAATCTTCTGTGGGACAAATAATATAGTCCCAGAGAGAGAATTGAATGTGATATAATTTATGATTGCACAAAAACTAATACATACAGTAGAAATTGGCAGTTTAAGAACCCACATTTACATACAATTTTACAAATAATTACAAAACAAATTGAACATCAGATTTATTTCTGTTTTGTCAGTACAGTGAAATAGACAGACATTCTGCACTATCTAATATGGCCCAGCAGTTACATATAATGCCAAAATGCAAGGAATGTGTGTTGTGTTTATTTCTAAAATCCTATTCCTTATATATAAAAAAAACTATACAGGAGTCCATTATTTAGTAATGAGTGCAAACACAATGTACAGATGGAAGAAAGCAAAGGCTCATCAGGAACACACTTGACACTGCTTTCCTGGCAATTACACTTTTGGTGCTACTTAGTTGTACATCTTTAGCATGAAGCCAGACACAAGTGAGTGATTCTAACAGCCATTCCTGATGACAAAATTATTAGGAGGGCCTAGCTTGATTATAAATTACACAAGTGAATCACCAGCTGATTGCTAAGTTGAGGATTAAAATTGAACCTCTGCATTACTTTATTTGAACATAAATTTCTAGTATATCAAAGACATTTTCTGCCTTACCCGAAGCATATTTCATACTGATCTACAGTCCTATCACTGGGTTCAAAAGCACATCATTGAAAGGATGGCTGAAGGTAACCTCCTTCCAACTCATTTTATTACGTTCTGCATAACTTTGGCAACAAAGGGCAGCTCAAATACATTGAAAGGAACCAAGTACACAACAATATTCACTATGAACTCATCAGAAGGGGTTTTTTTTAATATAAAGAATCACAGTCAACCAACTTATGAGAGTGCTGGAGTAACTTTGGGATTTGCATCCACACACAAAGTTACGCCATTTAACCGCAACCATTTAATTTGTTAAGTTTCATCTTAAAAATGAATGTGTGCAAATTCTGAATAAAGTGCAAGCAGGGAGGGCAAGAAGTGTTGGATAGAAAAAGAAAATAACAGCTCACCAACAAACCAGCTCTCTTGGAATTAAAAAAGTCACCCAAAATCAGTGCCCATTTTCTACAACGGAGTTAAAATTGCTAAATTACACATATATCAATATTTACAGAATGAAAGTTGCTTAGAAATCCCGAAGAGTAACATTGATACTATCACAAGTGATGAAGGCTAAAATGCTTAGCTACAAATGGTTGCTCTGTCTCTATAGAAGTTAGCTTTGGCAATGAATGTTGCAAAACTGAGTTGCCTTGTCTCCTTTAATGTCATTATGATTGCATCATTATTGAAGTTTTTAAACTCAATTTTGTAACCTAGAAGTAGCATTATATATCCTCAACCCACAATTTTGCAAGTTAAACCATGAAAAATTAACAATCGGTTACATGAAATTTCATAGACCAGACTGCTAAGTTGTGGAACTCCAGAAGATGCAAGAAGGAACTCAAGACAAACATATATTAGTTGCTTTGCTGTTTTTGATCACAGCTGGAGGTGTTGGCATATTCATGACGAATTCAACAGAGGTGCTCTTTCTGCTTCCGATCCCTGCTTAAAAACAAATGTACCACTTCATTACAAAAACACAATTAAGCAAAATATACATTTGGTTTCATGTGCAGCTATGGTCACTATTAACAGAACAGTGGAAGGGATTATTTTAAAGAGGTAGAGTGAAAGCACCAGAGGTTTCAAACCTTTTGGACATCCAAACTACCAGAGGTTTTTAAAATGTTGAATGCCACTTAGAGGATCGAATGGTTGCCCACCAGAGGAGAATCTGGCTCTTCCGTTCTTCGCTCACCCTGGTTGGGAAAGCCATTCTGGACATTTAACTACTTGCTCACTTGACTAGATTAGGGTTAAAACCAATACCTTCACCTTAGAAAATCCAATGTTCAACATGATTATACTTTAGTGTTATATACAACAGGACATAACAACAGGATTCTATTGTATCCACATGATAATTTTATTTAATGGAAGTAAGCCAACAGAAGCAGATCTAACTCTAGAATTCAAAGTACGTGCAGTAGATTTAGGCTATCTAAAGCTGCCAACCAAATAAAAGGCCAAAAAAATTCAACTGTTCATTTCCCTCCATAGATCATGCCTGACCCACTGAGCTCTTCCATTGTTTTGCCTAACCAGATAATGTACTACTTAAATTTAGTTTGGCAATAAGAATAAATTTGCTAATGGTAATTTTTAAACATAGGATTACTTAGTTCACCACCTTAACCAAAACTCGCTGTCATCTTTATTAACGGTTAGATGAGAATGTGGCTGACATGATTAGCAAGTTAGTGAATAACACCAAAATTGTTGGCATAGTGGAGGTGAAGGTTTTCAAAGATTTCAACAGGATCTAGATTATCTGGAAAAATGGGCCAAAAAGAAAAAAGAAAAAGGTCAAATGGAATTTAACTCTGACAAAAACAAGGCATTGCATTTTGGGAAGTTAAGCTCAGCAGGATGTGTACACAATTCTCTGAAAGTGGCGACTCAGGTAGACAGGTGGTGAAGGCAGCATTTGGCAAGCTTGCCTTCGTCAGTCAGAGAGTGGAGTACAAGAGTTGGGATGTCATGTTGCAACTGCACAATTTGATGACAAGACTCTACTTGGGAGTATTGTCTACAGTTCTGGTCACTTCACTATTGGAAATACCATCCAACAGCAAACATTCTGCCAATTTGTAGGGCCCACAATGCACTGCAGCTGAAACTGGATAGCAACATAGGCCGCAGTAGGAATTTTCCTAACACGTGTTCGTTATTACAACTTTGTCCAATTAACTGAAGCATCACCTGATTGAGCAATAATATACATTTACTAACAAACTTAAGTTTTATATTTTACATAACATTTGATTTAGCACCAAGGATAATAATCACACATGGAATGGCAGGAATTCTTAATAAATTATCATAAGTACAATGAGTATGGATCTTGACTTGGAAAATTAAGATGTAGAATCAGTTCAGAGAAAGTCACATTCCATGGAAATCTTGACCAGAAGTCATAATTGATAAAAGAATTAGTGAGAATAATTATGAAGTAATAAAAATGGACAAGTCCTGTTGCTCATGAGCATTCACTGTAACTATTAAGTATAACAGAAAGATTGAAATAAATGAATTTTAGAAACCTGCTCAACCTTATTATTAAACTTAAGACAATCGAAAAATAACATTTCTAAATAGTATTGTTTGCAATCATTTACCATCCAAATACTGAAGTGTACGCCAGGTTTGCAAGACGTGACATCCAATGTCACGTCTTCTTGTGACTGTCAGTTGGTGGAAGATGTTTCCTGTGAAAACATCTCACTGCTCTTGGGTTGTAAAAAAATTCTCTGCTTCATTTAGCAGTAAAGATAATCATTATGCATCTTTTATCAATCACGGTTGGGTTTAAAGAATTGAGGAGTTGGATTGCAGTTAGTTTAAGAGAAATCTAACTGGATTGGTTCCTGAGATTGAAGTTTTCAGGTTAATGACTGGCCATCAGATGTTGACCATTTTCTTCTCCACAAATGCTGCTCATGTTTTTGCTTTCATTACCTGGGCAAAAGAAGTGGTCTTACAAAGACTTGTTGAGCAAATTGGGCCTAAGGTAACAGTATTTTAACAGGTTTATACATGGTGGATGCTGACAGGGTGCTTCCCATTGTGGAAATTGAGAACTAGGAAGCATGATTTCAGATCCAAGGCTGAGTTGAGGAGAAATTTCCTTTCGCAGTGCATTGTGAATCTTTGGAATTCTCTATTCCAGTAAATTATGGTGGCAGTGCTACTGGATATATTTAAGGCCAAGACAATTCTTTTAGGCAGTTGAAGGTAATGAAGAGCATGCAGGAGAGTCAAACTTGAGCCCAAGATGAAATCAACTATGAACTTATTGAATGGCAAAGACTGCTCACGTGGCCAAATCCTGTTTTTTTTTTAAATATAAAAAAAAGACAATGTAACACCAACCTCCTTGTCCTCATTACGACTAGTGCATGCGAGTATGATGAAGATCAATCCATACAGTAGTCCCAGACCCATCATCATAAACGGAATCGCAGTTGTCACTTCTGTCAGCAGGAGCATGGACTTCACCTTGGAAGCTGACACATCATCAATCAAAACACTCTGAAGCAATAAGAGTGCAAAGGGAAAGAATTCCATGGATGAGATGTAACCAGGTAACAACCACAACACACCCCTGAACAGATCAAAACCCTTCATCCTATTATTTATCCCTGTCACCATCTAGAGACTCAAACACACACCTTCTAATCTAGCATATTCACCAAATCCCTCAAATTCAGTTAACTCGTTTGGGTTTGTATCAGAGCTGGCCTTTTTCTATTAATAGTCATCTGTTATTTTAGCTCAGTTTTTATTGTTCCATTCACATAATCCAACCTGCCGGGGGAATCCTAACAGCTGTGCCCTTTACAAAAGAAGTTGCATCCTCACTTTAACTACACCAACAATTTTTTTCTTTTTTTTCCAAAAAAAAAACATTCTCCACCCCCAACTTGCCCCTATTGATCACATGACCTCTACAATTTACACACCAGCAACCCTATACCAAATGCTGACCTGAATCTGCTTGAATTAAAGATGCAGGTACTTGGTCTCACCTCATTTAGATACATCACAGGAAAGATCAGTGACTGAACATTTTCAGTCTGACTGTGGAAATAAAACAAATACATTAGTCATGAATTTGTAGATATTAATCTTCAACCTTTATGTCAAGTTTCACAAATCCTTCTTTGCCTAATTTTTCCACCATCTTCTGATGAAATTCACCAAGGACTGTGCTGCAACTACCATATATAGAGGTAACAGCAGACTTTAGTACAAGTTTAGCTAAACATATTTTGCTTGTAATTTACTTCAAATACAAAGTTTAGATTTACATTACAGCAAATAGGTAGTGAAACTAGTGTAAAAATTGGCACTTAAACGCTGGCAATACCAGCAAAAATTCAAGGTCTGAAGAGCTCTGGATTTTTTACTTAAAAACCAGCAGGTACACTTTGAATTGTTGATTTTTGAACTATATAATTATGCAGCAGTTCACAACGTGTAAACCAAGGCTGAAGCCTTGAATTTACACATAGCTGACCGATACTCATCCAAAGGTAGTTGCTCGGAACTAGGCAGAGGCCCGCAAGGGCCCACAAACCTCCAGAGTTCCTAGATCTTCATTTGGAAAGTCTGAATACTGATTTCCCAGAGGACCCATTCATTTTAAATGGGATGTGGCAGACATGTGTAATAACATAACTAAATGATAGTAATTCTTAATACATCTTTTTTCTTCATCGTGGGATGAAGGGTCTGTAATGTGCTGTAGTTTCTATGTATCTATCAGAAGAATTTTCCTCAAAGGAGAGGCAGATTTCAATAGAGTTAAGAAAAATAATGAACTGATAGTGTGAAGCAAACAAAAAGCAAGGACTTAAAAACAATATTATGAGGGGAAATTGCAAACTGGGGGTAGAAGGGAATTTGACATGTCACAGTCTTCTAATCTTTAAAGCTATAGGAATAGAACATCTTGTACCATGCAGGAGATTCTGGAGCGATTCTTCCTCTTTAATTGAAAGCAACTCAGTGCGGACATGGTTGATGTGAGCAAGCCCACTGAGGGATTCATGAATATCAGGAAGGACGAGGTATTAAAGAAGACCATGTTTCAAGTATGGACTCTGAGAGGGGGAAGCTGTTGCAGGTAGAAAGGGTTCTGGAGGGGTGAACAGCAATTTGGCAGAATCAGCCATCTCTATTGCTCTTTTCACAAAGACACATTGACACATACTGACAAGGTGGGCACAAGAGCCGAGGATTGGAGTATGAGGCAGCCCTCTTTTTTTTTTGAAATTTTAAGTGTGAGCATCAATAAGAGCAATTAGGTTTTGGTAACAGGGATTAGGGTACAGACAAAATCTTACAAACTACAGAATTAACTTGATGTTGCTTCCAGGGCAATGGCTGGTTATCCTATATTACTGGAATGCAGTACAACATAAGGAACTTCCATTGGGAGTAGGTCACCTCCATGGGTTTCCATCACCCTGCCAGAGTGCTCCAAATCAGAAGTTATCTGTAGGAGGAAAAGGGTGTTCTCATGTCATTTACCCACCACCTACTGTAGCACCCTCTAGTTACCATCTTTTGCCATTGCAAACAGCTCCCCTCATTTACTCTATCAGAATCACTCAACAATCCGAACATGTTCAACATCAGCAACTGCAGTACTCAATCTGAGCAAGAACACCGTATCAGGCAGGAGCCCAATTGTACATTTGTGGTCACATTACAGGAAAGATGCAACGGGATGGGATGTAAAGGAGTTGATGAGCATGTAGCCAGGACTGAAGAATTTCAGTGATGAGGAGAGGATTGGATTGTTTTAGGTTATATTCTTTGGGCAACTAAGATGGAGTGAAGATTTAATGAAGATGAATGGAATTAAGGGATTTCTTAGCTTGGCTAGTTATAGTCTTTCAAGTTTTCATCCAATACTTTTCCTGTGATGAGGGGTTTATCCTATTTGGCAGCAAGTTCCAGATTCCTACTAGTTACAAATTCTGATTTTCCTCAACACTCCTCTAAACCTTCTACCAATCTATTTAAATTGATGCCCCTCGTTATAGGCCTCTAAGAAATGGGTCTTTCTTAATTCAATCCAACTGTTAAACACATTGATTACAATAATTTAACCCCTCAAGGTTGTTCTCCCATTTAATGGAATAAAGACTGAAGAGAGACCTGTTTATTCATCTTTTTCCTGCAACAAATACCATCTTTTCCCTTTCTCCAACATCCAAACTTCCCTGATAATATTTTCAAACCTTTGCGAAACACTCAATCTTCTCTGCACCTTGCTGCATCCTTCCAAACATAAGGTGATTAGATATCCAGCTGAATTAATAAACATGAACTAGCGAGACATTCCTGCCCTTATTATCTTAGTAAGCAAAGTTAAAACTTGCATACATTTTAACCACTTTATTCAACTTCCCTTCCACCTTTAAGGATCAATGATCCTGTTTACTTGGGGTTTTTTTTGTAAAAACTGTGGAGTCTCCTTGCTGTTTGTCCACCTCAGATTCTTCATCTCAATTCCTGAACTTTTCTAATTGCCTAACAAGACAATATACACATTATAATAAATACTTAAAATGCATTTCCAAGTAGCTAGAACGTAATGAACTTTCCATTTAACAACACCTCCATACTCACGAATCAGAGAAATGAGTGCGAGGAGTGGGGCAGAAAGTAGACAACTCTAGGAAGTTATAGAAATGGTTTAATTGACTTACAAATTTTTTAAAAATTGTCATTTTGGCTCCGAGATGGTGCAAGTGGGGAGGGAGAGGGGGAGGGTTGATGCTTCTGTTGCTTGAGTGATGGAGGGGGTTTTGGTGTTTCTATCACTCATTCTATGGGGTTTCTTGTTTTCTGGATTCCCAGTAAGAATTTCAGGTTGCATTCTATTATATGTTCTCTGATATGAAATTGAACCATTTAAACCATTTTAGATACTGCAAAGCCAAAGAATTCCTGGACATTCTTTCAGTTTAATTGTCTACAAGTTGTGAGCAACTAAGACAGCCAGACCAAAACTAAGACTTCATTAATGATCCACACTGAGTGTTTGATATACAGCCATTAAATCAACTATTAACTCTGATCCTGAGTGCACTATGTACTATAAAACATGTGGCAGGCAAATTCTTTTGGAGATTTAGAGTGTCTTGGCATTACAACAGTGCTTTCACTTTAATGGGAAAAGTGCCTGTATTTGTTAAATTACCTTGGAGTGGAGTCCTGGTTGCTTCATTACAGAAAGAAACTTTGGAGAAGGTGCAAAGAAGATTTACTAGGATGCTGCCTGGATTAAAGAGGATGTCTTATGTTTTAGGTTGAATGAGACAGGGTTTTCTCATCTTTGGAGCAGAGGATGAGCAATACTGATAGAAATGAACAAGACGATAAGAGTAGAGAGCCAGAAGAAATTTTTCCATTTTTTTTGGGCAATCACAGTAAATGCAAGAAATGCAATAGAATCAATGAAAGACCACCCCAACAGGACGGGCAACAACCAATGGGAAAAATAGACTCCACAAATTCAAAAGCAGAAAACAAAATAAGAAATAATAATAAAGAAATATCAAGAACATGAGCCGAAGAGTCCTTGAAATGATTCCATAGGTTATGGAACAGTTCAGTGATGGGAAAGTGAAGTTGTGTGAAGTTATCCCTCTGGTTCAAGAGTACATTGTAAAAGGATTTTGTAAAAGATTGTAAAAAAAGAAAGCAAGGTTGTAGAAGCATTTGAAGGTTCATCTGAAGAGTTGGTCTGTATGGATGTACCTATTACAAGGGACCTTTTAACTAATGTTGCCAACTATTCTGAACTTAATAACACGCTTGACTCATCAACTGATGGCTAATGAAATGATCTGAGGAACTGCACACAGGTCATTTCTTACATTGACCTACCAGGGGTGATTGATGAATTCATGGCCTAAGGTAGCAGGAGTCAATTTTAGAAAACCGATGTTACATACCCGTGGGTATTTTGTGTCTGTCACATGACCATGATGTAATTGAGGCTATGCTGGGCATGATGCAATGGTGGAGTGACGTAATTTTCCCGCCAGTGAGAGGTCATGTGATAGTTTTTTTCATCAGGGTATAAAAGGAGAACCCTCCCTGTGACGTGGGGCAGTTCGTGGTTGAATTTGCCGCATATTCGATGTTATGACACAGTTTTGTTTTAAAGTGGAGTTTTACTTTCTGTCTTAAGTTTCAAAGGTTATTGCCGGCAGTTTCGCTACAATACTGCCAGTTAAATTGCAGTCGAAGAGTGAATATTTATTGAAGTTTGGGAAGCTGGAGTATCGAGGAAAGTTAATGTTGACGGTGAAACAGATTTGACCTTTATTTAATCTTCGTACGAAGAATTAGTAACTTGTGTCCATGATAACTCCTGCTTCACCAAAAGAGCAGAAAGAGTTGGATGCAGAGTTTCGCCAAGGAAAGGTCAGTGCCTTTAAGTCGTTTTATTTCCTTCAATCATAAATCCCTCGGCAAAGCATACTTCACCTGGGATCAGAAGTAATGTCGTGAAAGAGGATTTAATTACTTCAAGTCTCTCCTTTAACTGACCGTAAAACATTTTGGAATTTTTTGCAATACTACTTTAAAGAACTGAGTTGCATTCCTCGCTTTAAGAACTGTTCAAGCTGCCGCAAAGCAGTTGACTTCCAGTTAAGTTAGTCGCTTGTTTACTTTTGGGTTTTTCTTTAAAAAAAAACAGTATTTAATAAATGTTTTATTTCTTATAAAAATAACCTGTCTCAATTATATGTTCATTGTTGCTGGACTGTAACACCTAGCACATTTATTTTTCAACATAGTCCCCTCCTACATTTATACTTAGTCCAGCGGTTGTGGAGCATACGGATCTTGGACCTCCAGAAAGTGTCCACAGATGGGTGATTGATAACTTTGTGGCCTAAGATAGAAGGAGATGAGTTATACAGCTCTCGTTAAATGCACATGCAGTTCAACTCTTTGAGTGATTACGCAGGAAGTTTGAAATTAATAACTCATCGCCTTCTACCTTAGGCCACAAACTTATCAATCACCCCGATGAGTCCTTCAGTCTGCTGTGCTGAATCGACTAAAAAGAAAAAAATCTAATCCTTCCTACCTACACAATGTCCATATCCCTCCATCTTCCTCTCATACACTCACCTTTTGCATCCACCCTCTGCCCCATCCACTGTAAATGGCAGAGCCCTCAATTTAAATGACTTTCTTCATTTTCGACACTGACCGCTAGCAATAAATGCTTACAGGCAATACATTTTCTACATTCTCCAACTATGTTAGATGTGACAGTTCACCACCCTGACCTCAGTAATAGCTTCTGAGTCAAGTTCCACTCTGGCAACAGAACCAAAAAAAATCTAAGTTAGCATCCCAATGCAATACTGAGAGTTTTGCACAAGTGCTATCTTTCAGAAAAAAAAAAGGAAAGCAAGATGGTGGCCCAATAGCTTTCTTCAGGAGGGAGAGTAAAGGTAATACATTAGTAACAAGGCTGGCTGTTATGATCTGCTGAAGACTTCAGACCCAAAACGAAAATTGTCTTAAAATAAGCTTCTACTTCTCCAAAGCTTTGGTGAACATATTGAAGGAAAAACAAACTTCACAACCCAGAACATGATTGAACTGGACAGAAACTAACCCTCAAGTTAATTTCAATTACAAGTCTACTGAAGGACAATAAGTGATACTTCAAATTTAAGAATCAAAGCTTTCAGAAGCACTGAACTTTAGTGTACTGTTACGCCTGCAGCCCCCTCCTTTGTGAGAATCGCAAGATCACTATTGAGTTGGGTCAGGAGACCCAGGAAATGAGAGAGTGAGACGTGCGGAATGTCTCGTTCCCCCGGCAATATAAAGCTACGGGACACGGCCATTGTCTCTTGGAGACGAACTTATGGATTGAAATACTATGCTACGTGGAAGCCTTCAGGCAAAGTGGGCTGGTTGAGGGAGGGATTGCATCACCCCCAACCTGATTGACATCTGCGACCCTGTGAGTCAGGATAAAAGAGGGTCTGTGGGAACAGCCCCTCAGACGCACCAGAAGAAACACTAGCGATCCCGTAATAGCGGAAGCCATTGGAAGGAGGCCACATGCGTTCAGTTCCGTTGCCTGGAACCACAGAAAACGGCTTTTAGCTAACAATGGGGGAAACCAACTCCCCCTGACTCAAAGGATTGGCATCATAAAAGACCTGGGCAAGTTTAACCCGTCCCTCTCTTAAACCCAAAACGTTGCAGCTTGAACAAACTAACAGTGACTTTTATATTTCCATCGGACAATACATTATCCCCTAGACAACGATAGAGCTATTTCGTATTGATTATTATTATACCTACACTTTTAGATTTAGTATTGATGACGTATATTATCTGTATGTTTGCATTAATCTTATTTTTGTGCCCCTTTATCAATAAATACTTTTAAAAATAGGACCATCAGACTTCAACGGACCTCTCTATCTTTGCTGGTAAGTGACCCAGTTACGGGGTTACGTAACAAGTGGAGTTCTTGTCTCGGGATTTGACACCAAATTGGGAGGCCAGTGAATCGGGCTTGTAAGTCCAAAACTTGGATCCGGTTACGCGGGTAGCCAGACGGGAAACCAGCAAAGATGGACGTGGGTGAACTTATAGAAAACCCGACTCTGGAGGCGCTAGAGGTGGCCACCAAATCAGACTTGATAAGTTTGGCGAAGGGGTTAAACCTCATAGAGGTGAGGTTGTTAATGAAAAAGCGGGAGGTGCGAAGGGCAATATCTCAGTATTATATTGGGAAGAATGTGTTTACAGCTGAGGTATTGGAAAATATCCCTGAAAATGTACCAGCTAGTGGGACGGCTCAGTTAGAGTTGGAGAAATTAAAGTTGGAACATGCAATTAAGTTAAAGCAGCTGGAGGAAGCTGAGAAGGAGAATGAAAGAGCCGAGAGAGAGAGGGAGCATGCGCTCCAGCTAAAGGAGTTAGAGGTGAAAAGGGAGCAGGAAAGAGCTGAGAAACAGAGAGCATGAACTTCGGTTAAAACAGCTGGAAGCAGCTGAGAAAGAAAGAGCTGAGAAGAAGAGGGAGGCAGAGAAACAGAGGAAACATGACTTGGAGATGGAGAAGTTACGGCAAGAGCCACAAGTTCCGGGGTCAGACTGAGAGGAGTGGTTCAATGTTAGTTGAGAGTTGAGGATAGTACATCGTTCGAGGAGATGGATGTTGATAGTTATTTCTTGCTTTTTGAAAGGGTGGCAGTGAATCAGAAGTGGCCCAGAGATCAGTGGATGGCGTTGTTACAAAGTGTGTTAAAAGGGAAGGCTCAGCGGGCATATACGGCATTGGCCATGGAGGAGGAAGAGGAGGAGAGTTATGACAAAGTAAAGGCGGCCATTCTCCGGAGTTATGAGCTAGTATCTGAGGCGTATAGACAAAAGTTTAGAAATTTAAAGAAAGGGTGGAATCAGACGTATACCGAGTTTGCCTATGAGAAGGGGGTGCTCATGGACCGTTGGTGCACAGCAGAGATAGTGGGGGAGGATTATTGGCGTCTCAGGGAGTTAGTTCTGATTGAGGAATTTAAAGGTTGTGTTTCGGAGGATATCCAGATGTATTTGAATGAGAAGCCGAATAAGTCCATCTCAGAATTTGCTAGGTTTGCAGATGAATACGCCCTAACCCACAAGACAAAGTTTTCCTCGAATAAAAGTTCCCAGAGAGACCGTGGGAACGATCGAGAAAATCTGCCAGCTGAGGCAAAGGTCCCGCCGGGAGCTAGTGGTAAGGTTGAGGGGGAAAGCCCAGACGGCCAGAGATTTCCGGGCTTGACCTGTTTTAATTGTGGAAAGCGGGGGCATATTGCATCTCGGTGCTTTGCTCCAAGGAAAGAGACAGGAAAAGGTAAAGCAGCAGTCCCTATCGGATCTGCCGTGGTAATCAGTAAATCGACAAGAGAGCCCTGGGTAGACAGAGTACGAGAAGGATCTGAGACTTGTCTGTCACATGGAACTGTGTCTGTGAGGGAGGGAGACACACCAGTTCCCGTACGGATCTGGAGAGACACGGGGGTTGAGCTGTCGATCAGCAGTAAGGTACTAGAGTTTGGTCGCAAGATGAGAATGGTAGCTGTGAAAGGAACAAGTAAAGGGACAGAAATGGTGCCCTTACATAAGGTCATTATGGATGGTGAGCAGGTGTCTGGACCAGTTGAAATAGGGGTGCGATCAGACTTCCCGAGAGCTGACGCGGACGTCCTTCTCGGTAACGATTTAGCCGGTGGTAAGGTTTGGGCAGCAATGACGATGACAAGCCGGCCGGTGAGTGTTGCGGCCCCGCCCCTAGATTCCAAGATCTATCCCACATGCATGATCACTCGCAGTATGTCGAGAGAGGCAGCTGAGAATGAGAGCAGTTTAAATCCGGCCAGTTTCGATTTGGCCGAGACGTTTTTACCAACCCTGTACCACGAGGGTTTAGAGGGTGGTAAAACGAAGAGTAATAAAGTGAAAGAGGGTAAGGGAGAGGAGGTAGACCTGCCCTTAGTGAGGAGAAAGGTTCTAGAGGCAGAAAATAAAGATGAGGAACCGATAGAGCGGTTAAGAGGTCCAGAGTTGGACAGGGATGATCTGTCTGGTTTGGCAGAATTGTTTGAAGAAGTTGAAAATTCTAAAGGTGTTCCCGATAATGAAATGAGGGCAGTCCTAGATGAAAAGGGTGCCCTTGCCTTGAAGAAGTCTGCTGGGTTGGCAGATGAGGTTGTTTCAGCCCGCGGGGTTGAGTTTACTCCGGAAGGGAGTTGCCCAGAGAGTAACTGGGAGGATCAGTGGATCTTAGAATTTGAAAAGGGTATGGGTATTGAAAGCCTGGAAGAGGCAAATGTCCCGTTTGAGTGTGTCCAAGATGTGGATGCACGTGGTACTGAACCTAGTACTGGAGCTCAGAAACAGTGTGAGGTATTTGATTCCGTTGACAGGGAAGGCCGTCCTTGTGGGTCAGATAGACGTGGTTCAGTGAAGAAAGGGTTAACCTTGGTAATAGTGGGATGTGAGAGTTCTCAGGTGATTGTGCTCGAAGGTGTGTTCAAAGTTAATGCAGAGCTCAAAAATGGGGAGATAAATATTATTATTGAAGGAAACGGGAAATATGTAGTTCCCAAATCGAATGAAGAAATTTTAAAACCTGCAGATCGCTTACAGTTTAAGCCGGGAGATGACGGGGGGGGGGGTTTGGGGGTGGGGGGGGGCCGTGCTATTGTTATTCCAGAGTGTGGTGTGAAAAGGCAGAATTTGAAATGCTGCTTGAACAAAGAGTTCAAACTGAAAACACATAGCCTGAAGGGTCCTGACGAGAGGGCTAGCCACCTGTGTAAAATTAAAGAATTGGGTGGAAATTCAGAAGATGGTCTAAGTTTGGGACACTGTGTTGATAAAATAACTCCTATCAAAGAAGCCGGCGAGAGTTTATTTCGCCAGGGTACCCAAGCTCCCCACATGGGAACTAACCGGAAAAGAGGCGACGGTTAATGGGGGCGCCATTTTTAAATAGCAAAAGCTGGTTGTACTGGATTTTGACAAAGCATGTGAATAATAAAGACTACCCCATGGAACCCTGCCTGTAAGTTTGAAAGCAACAGAAGGATTAGTATTTGCATGAACTTTTGTAGATACACGTAAGCTAAGATCACAACTCCTTAGTTTTTGTTTGCGGAAGGAAAGGAATAAAAATAGGTGGTTATTAAATTGAAGTCTGATGCTACAAGACTTTAGCAAGGTACAAGATATTAAGATATTAAAGGAAGTGACACTGTGATCGTTAACTGTTTAGATGCTGAATTGAATGTATAACTGTATTCCTCTGTAGTGAAAAGGAAAAGCTGTTGTATTGTGTTAGATTCTACAATCCTGTAAGACTCTGTACTATTTCGTTTTAACCGCTGATAAAAACGCGTTGAAGAAAGGGGGTGTTACGCCTGCAGCCCCCTCCTTTGTGAGAATCGCAAGATCACTATTGAGTTGGGTCAGGAGACCCAGGAAATGAGAGAGAGACGTGCAGAATGTCTCGTTCCCCCGGCAATATAAAGCTACGGGACACGGCCATTGTCTCTTGGAGACGAACTTGTGGATTGAAATACTATGCTACGTGGAAGCCCTCAGGCAAAGTGGGCTGGTTGAGGGAGGGATTGCATCACCCCCAACCTGATTGACATCTGTGACCCTGTGAGTCAGGATAAAAGAGGGTCTGTGGGAACAGCCCCTCAGACGCACCAGAAGAAACGCTAGCGATCCCGTAATAGCGGAAGCCATTGGAAGGAGGCCACATGCGTTCAGTTCCGTTGCCTGGAACTGGTGGCTTGTACCACAGAAAACGGCTTTTAGCTAACAATGGGGGAAACCAACTCCCCCTGACTCAAAGGATTGGCATCATAAAAGACCTGGGCAAGTTTAACCCGTCAGCTTGAACGAACTAACAGTGACTTTTATATTTCCATCGGACAATGCATTATCCCCTAGACAACGATAGAGCGATTTCATATTGATTATTATTATACCTACACTTTTAGATTTAGTATTGATGACGTATATTATCTGTATGTTTGCATTAATCTTATTTTTGTGCCCCTTTATCAATAAATACTTTTAAAAATAGTACCATCAGACTTCAACGGACCTCTATCTTTGCTGGTAAGTGACCCAGTTACGGGGTTACGTAACAGTACAAATCTTTTGTTTCTTCAAGAACATAATTCACAAAAGCAGAAATGTTTTTGACTGCAGTCCCTCCCCACCACCCCACTGAACCCCATAAACATCCATTGAACCAGCATGCTGGATAACATTTCAAAATTTACTTACTGAAATCCTGTTACTTGTTCAATATAAACATTGATCTGAACTCGTTTTGCTGCCCTTATGAGGAGTCCTGTGAGCTAGACAATAAAAATAGTGAGAAATGACATATAGGTCACATCTATGCAGAAATGAATTTTTGGTTCAAATTATATTAACAATCTCTTTACTCTCCACACCCAAGTGCAGGCTCATGACTACACCATTTTGCTTTTCTGTCTTCTGTATTGACAACACTGGTTAATTCCTTCATCTTTCTCCTCCCCCCCCCCCCCAACAATTAACTTTTAATCCCTTACATTTTAATTCACAAATAAGACAGCTTGCTGGGCACACAACCCATTATTAGGAACTGCCAATATCAGCCACAACCGAACCACGTTCAGAATAACTAGAATGACAAGTGTTAGAATTTTTTAAAAGTTAGTGGAGACTTTTCAAACTTTGATCTGAAGATTTGTGATATGCATAAATCCTTTAAGTGGTTTAATACAAACCCCATTTCCAGAAAAGTTGGGATATTTTCCAAAATGCAATAAAAACAAAAATCTGTGATATGTTAATCCACATGAACTTTTATTTAACTGACAACAGTACGAAGAAAAGATTTTCAATAGTTTTACTGACCAACTTAATTGTATTTTGTAAATATACACAAATTTAGAATTTGATGGCTGCAACACACTCAAAAGTTGGGACAGAGTTAAAATAAGATTGAAAAGTGCACAGAATATTCAAGTAACACCGGTTTGGAAGACTCCACATTAAGCAGGCTAATTGGTAGCAGGTGAGGTATGTTACGTATTCAGGCAACAATAAATATATGAGTTCGACAAGGGTTTCTTATAACAAACAACACGTTTATTAAACACAGAAAACAAACCCCCCAAAAGTAAACAAACACTACCGTAACCGGAAACAGCTGCTGAGCGGCTGTTCAAACAGTTCGTAAAGTGATATTCCAAAACAGTTCGTAAAGTGATATTCCAAAACAGTTCTTAAAGTGATATTCCAAAACAGTTCTTAAAGTGATATTCCAAAACAGTTCTTAAAGTGATATTGCCAAAAGTTCGACATGCTCACAGTCCATTTAAAAGGAGAGACTTTACAAGACGATTTAAGTTCTCTTTCACGTCGTTTGCTTCGATTCCCGACGTCGAACTTCCCACGAAGAATTTACGAAACAGAACGGCTTAGAGGCACTGACCTTTCTTTCCTCACTATCTTCAATCCTTTCTAGGTAAACCTAGGGATTAACACGAAGATAGTCAACGAAATCCTTCCAAATAAGGATCAAACAAAGGTCGCCCCCGTTTCACCGTAGAAAGCGATTCTCCTCGATCTTTACTTCCAACCTTGAATCTTCACTCTCCTCTAATTCCCTCGAACTAACAGAATCATAAAGAACCTGTTGGCATTAACCTTTTAAACTTTAGGCATTAAATAAAAACTTCACCCTTCAACTAAACTGCGTCATCACTTCAAACACGCAGTGGCATGAAGTCAACTTGGCAAATCCAGCCACGAACTGCCCCTCCTCACAGGGTGGGGTCTACCTTTTATAACCTGTAAAAAAAAACCCGTCACATGATCTCTACTGGCGGGAAAATGATGTCATTCCACCATCACAAGACCATCACCTCAAGTCCAGTACAGCTTCAACCCCAGTCACATGACAAGGGCTCCACTGTCATGTGTCACGAGTACGTAACACCTCCCTCCAAAAAAACATTTTTGGTCTGACAAGAACAAAAATTTTTAACAATTGCTTACAAGAAAAACAAAGGTATAAATTTTATAACATATACAATCCACAACACCATCATATAACAGCTTATAACTCACAATACAGTAGGAGTGTTACAATTGAAAAAAAACCACTCCATAAAAAAAATTACAGTGTACATTCAACATCGAGATAGACAATCAGCAACCACATTATCTTTACCTTTAATATGAGTCATCACAATATTGTACTCTTGTAACATCAAACTCCAATTTAATAACCTTCTGTTTTTGTTTTTCATCTTACTCAGAAAAACTAACGGATTATGATCAGTGTAAACAATAAGTGGTTTCTGAGTTGTACTAACATATACCTCAAAATATTCCAAAGCTAAAACAAGAGATAACAATTCTTTCTCTATTGTCGAATAATTTCTTTGATGCTTATTAAATTTCTTAGAAAAGTAAGCTACTGGATGATCAAGCTCATTCTCACTAACCACAACAGTCACAGTATCAGATTGTTTCTCAAAATATGGTTTCAACATATTTATATGGCAAAGTTGTGTTGACCTTCTACGATCTGGAGTTTTTACCACGTAATCCACATCATTAATTTTAGACACAATTTCATAAGGACCATGAAATCTAGCTTGTAAAGGATTTGTCTGCACTGGGAAAAGAACCAACACCTTATCTCCAGGCTTAAACATCCTCATCCTAGCGTCTTTATCATACCAAGTCTTCATTTTCTCCTGAGCCAACTTTAAATTTTCCTTAGCTAAGCTACAAGCTTTATGTAACCTGTCCTTAAATTTCAACACATAGTCCAACAAATTAGTGTGTACTTCCTTATTAATCCACTGTTCTTTCAACAAAGCTAAAGGTCCTCTAACTCTATGCCCAAACACAAGTTCAAATGGACTAAAACCTAAAGATTCCTGTACCGATTCCCTTACTGCAAATAAAAGTAAGTTTATACCCTCATTCCAGTCACTTTCATTTTCCACACAAAATGTCCTAATCATATTCTTGAGGGTAGAATGAAACCTCTCCAAGGCACCCTGCGATTCTGGATGATATGCAGACGAAGTGATTTGCTTAGCTCCCAATTTATAAACTATCTGTTGAAACAATCCAGACATAAAATTACTGCCTTGATCAGTTTGTATCTCCTTAGGTAATCCAAAATAAGTAAAAAAATTTATAAGGGCCTTTGTCACAGTCTTAGCTTTTATATTCCTAAGTGGTACTGCCTCTGGAAACCTAGAAGTAGTACACATGATAGTCAACAAATACTGATAACCAGTTTTTGTCTTTGGTAATGGACCAACACAATCTACAATAACTTTAGAAAATGGTTCACCAAATGCTGGGATAGGTTGTAATGGAGCTACTGGTGTAACCTGATTTGGTTTACCCACAATTTGACAAGTATGGCACGTTTTACAAAACATCGCCACATCTTTTCTTAGACCAGGCCAGTAAAAATGTTTTAAAATCTTGTCCACAGTTTTCCTTACCCCTTGATGTCCACCTAAAGGCACACTATGAGCTAAATTCAAAATCTCATTTCGATAAGCTTTTGGAACAACTACCTGGTAAACAACATTCCAATCCTCACTTGCAGGAATTGTAGGCGATTTCCACTTCCTCATCAACACTCCTTTTTCCAAGTAATATCCTACTGGCACCTTATCAATTTCACTATCTAGTAAAACCTGCTCTCTTAATTTTATAATCTCAGAGTCTCTATTCTGCTCTGCTATCATCTCCTTCCTAGACAAAGATAAATCTTTATTGTCAGACTTACTCCCAGAATCTTGTTCAAACAACGAAGATAAGAAAGTCTCTGACACATCCTCAAAACTCGAATCCTGAGTCGAACAGTCCTGAATAACAACCTCATTCTGCGCATCAATCTTTTTAGCCATAGCTCTAGTCACAACACAGGAAGAATCTGTGTTAGAATTCATCTCTGGTTCCTCTGACTCCATTGTCAAATGCACTTCAGGAAAAACTTGTCCACCTGCCAAGTCATTACCTAACAATAAAGAAATACCCTTCACAGGTAAGCTATGCTGTAATCCTACTTTAACAAATCCAGTAACTAACCCCGACTTTAAATTTACTTTATGTAAATGTACAGGCATAAAATCACTTCCAACACCTCTTATGTAATTTACCTCACCAGTATCAGACTCTTCATTAAACTTCAACACACTGTCTAACATCAGTGATTGCGAAGCACCAGTATCCCTAAGGATTTTTATTGGCACCAAAGTAGATCCTTCCTTCAAGGATACAAACCCTTCAGTTATAAAATGATCATATCCCTTTCTAACTTGGTCAGACTCTAACAAAACCTCATTTGTGTTTATCAAACCCTGTAACTTTACAGGTGCTTCAGTATGTTGCACACAAGCATCTGGAACTGCTTCCTTCTCTTTCTTTTTCAATCTGAAACAGTTAGCTATTACATGGCCAGGCTTCTTACAATAGTTACAAGTAAGACCAAACTGTCTCTCCTTCACAGGCTTTCCTTTCTCATCAACTTTCTCATTAACCTCCGATTTAATTTCAAATTTACCTGGAGTCTCCGTGTTATTTTTCCTCTTAAAAATTCTGCCCTGAGGAAATTTGTTCTTATGGATCAAAACATACTCATCAGCTAATTTAGCACAGTCCTGCAATTTATCAGTATCCTTCTTATTTAAGTAGGTCCTTACTTCAACAGGAATGCTTCTTTTAAATTCCTCCATTAATATCAGCTCTCTCAATGTATCATAGTCCCCATTTACATTTTTAGAAGAAACCCATCTCTCAAAACACATAGCTTTATCATAGGCAAATTCCACATAAGTTTTTTCCACAGACTTTTTCAAACTTCTGAATCTTTCCCTATATGCTTCTGGGACTAACTCATATGCGTTTAAAATATGACTCTTTACAATATCATAATCAAGTGCTTGCGCAGCTGTTAAAGCTGTGTAAACTTGTTGTGCTTTGCCTTTAATTACACTCTGTAACAACACTGACCATTTATCTTTCGGCCACTCTGACATCAGAGCAATAGTTTCAAAATGTTGAAAATACCTTTCCACTTCTGTTTCACTAAATGGAGGGACCAATTTAATTTCTTGACTAGCAACAAATGTTTTTTTAGAACCAGAAGACTGATTTCCAGACTTTAATTCCTCCATTGCATATGCAAATTCTCTCTTCTTTTGTTCTGCCTCCAATTTACACCTCTCCAAATCAGCTTTACTTTGTTCCAATTTCATTTGTTCGATTTGCAACTGCATCTCCAGTTTACTTATTTGAAACGACTCTAAAATCGATTCATCAAAAACACCCGAATCCACATAGTGTGACGCGATTTTTCTCTGTATCACAGCCTTAGATGTAATCTGCAAAATACCTTTAAGTCGCAATCTACTAGCTAGCTCAAACACCTCAGTTTTTTTCGCCTTCGCCAACACCTCCGCAGCTGGCGAAGCCAGAAACTCATCAATATTCATTGCTGCCGAATCCCACAACAAGCCAAACAAAAGAACCGAGTAATCCCCGTTTCCAAAACACCGATTTAAAAGTCAGCAAGCATTTAAACTCAAATGATTCAATCCAGACGCAGCCCCCATATTTAATGTTACGTATTCAGGCAACAATAAATATATGAGTTCGACAAGGGTTTCTTATAACAAACAACACGTTTATTAAACACAGAAAACAAACCCCCCAAAAGTAAACAAACACTACCGTAACCGGAAACAGCTGCTGAGCGGCTGTTCAAACAGTTCGTAAAGTGATATTCCAAAACAGTTCTTAAAGTGATATTCCAAAACAGTTCTTAAAGTGATATTCCAAAACAGTTCTTAAAGTGATATTCCAAAAGTTCGACATGCTCACAGTCCATTTAAAAGGAGAGACTTTACAGGACGATTTAAGTTCTCTTTCACGTCGTTTGCTTCGATTCCCGACGTCGAACTTCCCACGAAGAATTTACGAAACAGAACGGCTTAGAGGCACTGACCTTTCCTTCCTCACTATCTTCAATCCTTTCTAGGTAAACCTAGGGATTAACACGAAGATAGTCAACGAAATCCTTCCAAATAAGGATCAAACAAAGGTCGCCCCCGTTTCACCGTAGAAAGCGATTCTCCTCGATCTTTACTTCCAACCTTGAATCTTCACTCTCCTCTAATTCCCTCGAACTAACAGAATCATAAAGAACCTGTTGGCATTAACCTTTTAAACTTTAGGCATTAAATAAAAACTTCACCCTTCAACTAAACTGCGTCATCACTTCAAACACGCAGTGGCATGAAGTCAACTTGGCAAATCCAGCCACGAACTGCCCCTCCTCACAGGGTGGGGTCTACCTTTTATAACCTGTAAAAAAAACCCGTCACATGATCTCTACTGGCGGGAAAATGATGTCATTCCACCATCACAAGACCATCACCTCAAGTCCAGTACAGCTTCAACCCCAGTCACATGACAAGGGCTCCACTGTCATGTGTCACGAGTACGTAACAGGTATCATGACTGGGTATAAAAGTAGCATCCATCAAAGGCTCAGTCTTTGCAAGCAAGGATGGGTTGTGGCTCAACGCAAGATTGCAGAGAATTTAGGTCTTTCAACATCTACAGTACATAATATTGTGAAAAGATTCAGATTATTCAGAGACATCTGAGTGTGTAAAGGGCAAGGTCGGAAACCACTGTTGAATGCGTGTGATCTTCGAGCCCTCACGCGGCACTGCCTAAGAAACCGTCATGCTACTGTGACATTTATAGCCACCTGGGCTCAGGAGTACTTCGGAAAACCATTGTCACTTAACACAGTCTGTCGCTGCATCCAGAAGTGCAACTTGAAACTGTATTACGCAAGGAGGAAGCCATACATCACCTCTATGCAGAAACGCCGGCGAGTTCTCGGGCCCGAGCTCATCTCAGATGGACTGAAAGACTGTGGAACCGTGTGCTGTGGTCTGATAAGTCCACATTTCAGCTAGTTTTCGGGAAAAACGGGCGTTGAGTTCTCCGTGCCAAAGATGAAAACGACCATCCTGATTGTTATCAGCGAAAAGTGCAAAAGCCAGCATCTGTGATGGTATGGGGGTGCATCAGTGCCCACGGCATGGGTGAGATGCATGTATGTGAAAGTACCATTGACTCTGAGGCATATATTAGGATTTTAGAGAGACATATGTTGCCATCAAGGCGACATCTCTTCCCGGGACGTCCATGCCTATTTCAGCAGGACAATGCCAGACCACATTCTGCATGGGCTACAACAGCGTGGCTTTGTAGACACAGAGTGCGTGTGCTTGACTGGCCTGCTGCCAGTCCAGATCTATCTCCTATTGTAAATGTATGGCACATCATGAAGAGGAGAATCAGGCAACGGAGACCACGGACTGTTGAGCAGCTTAAGTCTTATATCAAGAAAGAATGGACATTTCTAATTGCAAGTCCACTACAATTAGTATCCTCAGTTCCAAAACAATTAAAAAGTGTTATTAAAAGAAAAGGTGATGTAACACAATCGTAAACATGCCTCTGTCCCAACTTTATTTACAAAATACAATTAAGTTGGTCAGTAAAACTATTGAAAATCTTTTCTTTGTACTTTTGTCAGTTAAATAAAGGTTCACATGAATTAACATATCAGAGATTTTTATTTTTATTGCATTTTGGAAAATATCCCAACTTTTCTGGAAATGGGGTTTGTAGATCTGTTTATTAAAGAGTTGGCTTTTGATATATTCAAGTTACAAACCTGGGCAAAAAGAAAACATGAAACCCCTCAAAGTAATAAATCCAATATCCTGTACCCGAAGTATCTCAACACTGCCACTCCAAATATTTGGTGCAAATAGCATTTAAACTATGCATTTGTATACCTTTACTGTATGGTACAAACACCAAGGGAGCTCCCCTGCAACAGGACAACTCTGGAACAATTCCAGCAGGGCTGGCCTTCATTCCATGCTCCACTATATTTTCTAATGCATTCCAGTATTTCTTGCATCCAAAATTAGATGCAAGCTAAAAATGGAGAAGCAATCAACTCCAGCATTGCAAAGCTTCTTACAGCAGATTGCTGGAGGAAGTAGCTGGTCCCCTGCTTTAAAAGTCATTTTATATTGTAAGCAAAATGCCAGAGTAAAAACACCACTCCCATGCAAATTAACCCATTTACAAACCATCATGTTGGCATGCTTAGTGATTTGCTCAAATACATACATCTTTCCTTGAAAAGGAAGACCATTTTACTTTTTTCCTCAGAAGCTGTTTGAGATAGTTCAAAACTCATCACAGGTAATCATCTATCTTCTGCAACAGCGATACTTATTGAAACACCGATGTGTTTATTCAAACAAACCACAAATCTTAATTTTTTTTTTAAAAAGGTGATACAGCAATGCTAGGTGGTGGGACTAAAATGGGAAGGAAGAAAAAAGGTCCCCAAAATTATGATTGAAGCAACTGTTCAACTTCAATCATGTTCTTCACGATAAATGAAATCAGACTGGGAACCAGAAGTAATGCAGGAATTTCCTAATTAGAGAGGAGAAACATCTTCATTTACAAAAAGAAACATTTAGAAGTAAAAGCTCCAAAGTCCATAGGAATTGATAATTTTAAGTTCTATTGTGTAGACTCCCCAAATCCAAGAGTGTGAGGAGACTAGCTGAACCCCAAAATATCAAGCATTACAGCACTACACCCACTGCAGCTGCAGGACACAATTCAAGCCACAAAGTGACAAGGTAATCAGATGGGGGGAGAAAAGCATTCAGTCTTAAACATAAGTTTCTTGGAAGATGACAACAGATCAGAAGCATTTTAGGAAAGCGAATTGTCCATTCATGGTGAAAGAATAGTATTCAAGCCACAGGAGTACAAAGAACAATATGGCGTTACACTTCAATTCAGGCCTCCTTTCTGACACCAAAATTACATGATTTTCAAACCAGTGTTTTAATTGAAAAGTAAATAATATTGTGAAAACTTAAGGCCCAAATGTTTTCTTTATAATAAATCAGCTGATCTTAACAAAAAGCAGCAAATTGGCAGGTAAGAATTGAAATCTGACACCAATTAGAAACCCAGTGCAGGGGCTGGGTATAATTAACCCATTAACAAACAGAATGACAATGGCAACACGAGTGAATCTGCAGATGCTGGAAATAAATAAAAACACAAAATGCTGGCAGAACTCAGCAGGCCAGACAGCATCCATGGGAGGAGGTAGGAGTTTCTCCTGATGAAGGGTTTCAGCCTGAAACGTCGTCACTACCTCCTCCCATAGATGCCGTCTGGCCTGCTGAGTTCTGCCAGCACTTTGTCTTTCTAGAATGACAATGGAGTCATTAATGTTTATGGCTCCAGTTGAGAACTTGATTCAGTTCAGGTGATTAGGCTGGGATATACTTGAAGTCGTAGTATATACACAATGTGTTAAAAGCACATCTGGGAGAAATAGTATTTGAGAGGCAAGGAAATGGGGCACAATAGGGGGAGTTTGTGAAGGCACAGTTCAATTTTCTTTCCTTCACTTGCACCAACCTTCAAGAGGTCTTCAAACTTGTTGTGATTTGGAGGCTTGTGTACCTCAATGACCTGAAGAGCTATGATGGCTGGAGTCAGGGCTTTATGCTTTGGCTCTTGATAGGGTCACCCATGCCAAACAGGTCAAAGAGTAGAGAATGGAC